>NW_006408631.1:4544199-4549743 GCF_000296735.1 Chrysochloris asiatica
TTTGAACAGCTGATCTTGAGGTAATTAGCCTAATGTTTAACCCTCTACACCATGAGGGCTTCCTTGGAGCACATTGTTGTTGTTGTTTTTAAGTGCCGTCAGGTCAGTTCTGACCCATATGTGACCCTGTATAGCGCTCCCAAGGAGCAAATGGTGACCTTGAACTGCCAACATTGTGGTTCAAACTGACTTTTGCAGCCACACCAGGACACCATGGAAGGTTCAAAAAGTAAATTATCATAGAGCTTTAGCCTTATAGTTATATTGATATATATAAGCTGGACGTCAAAAAATGTTTTGTTAAAAAATAAATAAATACATTTTGTTGTTATACCTAACTAAAGGAATATTTTCATAAAAATTATAAATTTCTACTGAAACTGCACAAAAATATTATAGATAGTCACTCTGATGTCATCTTCTCTGACAGTGTCACCAGTCTGCACCCCCTTAATTCCCCTACTAGTGCCACTGCTCCACCCTTTCTAGTCTGTTACCAGGACCATAAAATAGCATTTTGGAGTTTTTCTCCAACGCAGGTACTGATTACAAAGAGGATGCATTGATTATTGCAAATCTGTTAAAGACATAGGCCAAGTCATCATGATCCCTGTTTTTTTATACTCAATAGCAGAAATATAGTAACATTTATTTTCCAAGAAAGTGTTTCAAGTCTTGTAAATTGCAATGCTCCCAACTGGCACAGATTCAGCCAATTATTGCTCTGGAGCCTTCTAGTGTCACTTTTGATGGCTTCTTTCTTATGTGTCTCCCTTGCTCCTTCTTAGTTTTTCTCTTCTTTCCCTGACATCTGCTGCTATCTTTTAAAAATAAACAGCCTGTAGTACATTGATCTTTATCAGGGCCAATGGCTTCATAAAAATAGAAGCCAGAAAAAGGTTATATGCGTAATAAAGAACTATTTCTATTTTTCCATTGGATTTATTGATATGACCAAAAAATTTTTTAATCTGAAGATTTACTCAGACAATTATGTTATGTCAACAATTCCAAAACACATAGTCACATACTACAGAGCATTCTATTAAATGAGGCAGATTATTGAAAACAGTTGTTTCCCCAGTATTTTTTTTGGTAAGTTTTTATTGTGAACTGAGCAATAGTTTACATGGGAGAACATCAGCTTTACACCATTGTTTTATTGCAATGATTACATTCTCCTCCGTGCATCATCATTCAATAGTATTTGCTTCCAATTCCTGTGGGGATTTTTTTTGGGGGGTGGGGGGTGGGGGGTGGGGGGAGCAGGGGAGGGTTTACACAGAAGCACTCAGGAATATATAATAATTTAAACAACCAAAGGGCACACTCTGCAAGCCTGCTTCCTGGCCGCCATTACCCAGTCCCTCTCTTCCCATGAGTCCAGAGTCCTCACCTGCTCCCTCTCTCCATGTCCTCATCTCTGCCTTTATCTCTGGTGTCACTGCTTCTCTGAATAGGGACACTCATTCTTCGTGTGCTTTTCTCTCTTGATGGTCCTAGGGTCCTCCGAAGGAATTAAAACCATTAAAATTCTCACTGGGCTTCTTATTTTGAGCATTTCAAAGAGCATTTTATAAGACTTTGGGGCTATCCATAACAATTTTTAAAAATATATATTTACTGAGATTATAAATGGATTTTTTCAGCATAGAGAAAAGACTCTTAATGCAGCTAATATAGAGGTTGCCCACAGTCTCACTAAGAGTCAATTACTCAAATATATTTTATATGTATATTTATATATTCTTATACATTCCATTTTATATTATTTTTCAGAGTAAAATATGCATTATATACACAATTTTATGATGTATTTTTTTCATATGGTTGTATTAGCATTTCTCATCCATTAAAGAATTTTCACAAAAATTGGTTTCATAAATATTAAACAAATAGTTTATATTTTTATATTTGTAAATAAAATAACAGATATTCATTTGTTATTGTCTTTAAGTGCTGTTGGGTCAGTTCTGACTCATAGTGACCCTGTATAAGGTTCCTGAGGAGCAGCTGGTGAGCTTGAACTGCCGACCTTTCTGTTTAACTCAACCTTTGCTGTCCAGCACATTAACCCATAGAGTCACACCAGACATTCGTTAGAAGAGTACTTTTTTAAATTTCCTAAATGTTTAAGGAGCTCTGGTTGCATAGTGGTTACGAATCGGACTGCTAATCTCATGGTCAGGTCAGCAGTTCGAAACTACCAGCTGTTCCACGGGAGAAAGATGAGGCTTTCTGTTCCCATAAAGATTTACATCTTTAGAAACCCTGTACAGAGTCGCTATGAGTTGGAATTGACTCCATGGAAAATAACAACAACAATGATCAATATATATAACTTATATTTCATAGTTTTCTAGTGTTGGCTTTGAAGAACAATTTTTTCTATTTTCTTACAATTCAAGAGACTAAAGATCTAAATGTAGGGCCCCAACATTGGAAAAAGGCTGTCTTTCTCTGGAAGGTCTGCAAAAGGATCATTGTTTTCAGTTTCCATAGCTGCTAAATTCCTACCTCTGTTATTCACACACTTGTGCTTGCTTTTGTGTCTAATCTGCTCTTTCTATAAATATAATTGCATCCACAGGTTATGTTCCAACACATATTGGGGGAGGGAGAAAGCACAACTCAGTCTGTACTAATACATAGGATGTATTAGTATACTGTTGTTCAATCACAGAGACCATATGCACAACAAATTTCTCCGCATAGATAAATGAGTTCCTCAAGTGTTGGATAACACTGTTGGAAGACACCTACCTGGCCTACCTGTTGGAAGAGATCCATATTTGTGCCCATTTTAAAGAGAGGTGACCCATAGAATTGTGGAAATATCTTACAATGTCACTAATATCACATTAAAGTAAAATTTTGCCAAAGATAATTAAAAAATAGCTGCAACAGTACATAAACAGGGAATTGCCAGAAATTCAAGCTGGATTCAGAAGAGGATGTGAAACTAGGAATATTATTGCTGATGTCAGATGGATTGTGGGTAAAGGCAAAGAATACCAGAAAGATCTTTACTTGTGCTTTATTGGCTAGGCAAAGGCTTTCGACCTTGTGGATAATGACAAATGGATAACATTGTGAAGAGCAGGTATTCCAGAACACTTCATTGTGTTCATGAGGAACCTGTACATAAACAAAAAGAGGCAGTCATTCAGTTAGAACAAGAGGCTACTAAGTGGTTTAAAATCAGGAAAGGTATGTGTCAGGGTTGCATTCTTTTACCATACTTATTCAATCTGTATGCTGATCAAATAATCTGAGAAGATGGATTATATAAAGGAGAAAGTTGAATCCAGAGTGGAGGAAGACTTATTAAAAACCTGCAATATGCAGATGATGCAGTCTTGCTTGCTGAAAGCAAAGAGGATTTAAAATACTTACTGATGATGATCAAAGACTACAGCTTTCAGTATAGATTGCACCTCAATGCAATGAAAACAAAAATCCTCACAACTGTATCAACAAATATCATGATACATAGAAAAAAGACTGAATTTTTCAGACTTCATTTTGCTCAGGTCCACTATCAACACTCATGAAAACAGTAGTCAAGAAATCAAAGGAAGCATTACATTGCTCAAATCTGTTGCACAAGAATTTTTTAAATTGTTCAAGAGTAAAGACATCAATTTAAAAATGAAGGCTTTTGGCCTGTCCCAAGCCAGGGTATTTTCAATAAACTCATAAGAATATGAAATTTGTACAGTGAATAAGGAAGACACTAGAAGAACTGACACATTTGAGTTATGGTGTTAGAGAAGAATTCTGAAAGTACCATGGAGTGCCTGAAGAACAAACAAATCTGCGTTGAAAAAAGAACAACCAGAACGTTCCTTAGAAGCCTTGATGGTGAGACTTTGTCTCATACTTTAGGTATATTATCCGAAGGCATCAGTCTCTGGAAAAGGACACTACATTTAGCAAAATGGAGGGTCAGAGAAAAAGAGAAAGACCCCCAAAGAGATGGATTAACAGGACCAGCAGCAACGGACTCAAATGTAAGAACAGTTGTGAAGATAGTGCAAGACCTGGACCTGGCAGAGTTTTATTCTGTTGTGTAAAGGGTCGTATGAGTTGGAACTGACTCAATGGCACCTAATAACAACACTGTGGATATGTTGTCAGAAGGCACCATTCCCTGGAGTAAGAGATGGTGCTTGGTAAAGAGGAGGGTCAGTTTCAAAAGAGGAAGTCTCCCAGCAAGATGGGTTGACATAGTGGCACTGACTTGGCCTCAAACATAACAATTGTGAGGGTGGGGCAACACCATGCAGTCTTTTGTTCTATTATGCATAGGGTTGCTATGAGTTGGAACCAATCTGATGCCACCTAAAACAACAACAACAACAAGTATAAATTACTTCTAGAGGCAGCAGCCTCTAGAAGTAATGTCTCCCCATAACATTTTAACTCTTTTAAACTGTTGATGTTATAAATATTTCTTTGCCTAAGTCTATCTGCATTTTAGATGATTTCCTTAATATATGTTCCTTAACTTCAAATGTTAAATAAAAGCATGATAATTAAATTTTAGTTATAAATGTTTGGGGGTCTTGATACATAGAATCATGGTGGTGATGTTTATATTCCATTGAGTTGGTTCTGACTCATAGAACCATAGCAAAATTTAAATCCTAGAGTGGTTTCACATCAGTCCTCACTCATGTTGTCCAGAAACTAGAATTACTTTTCATTAATGGATACTATTATTTACACATTTCATCTGCAATTTCCATTACATGCATGATTCCACTTAATATTGGTGGTAGAACTGGTAAGCACCATTATTAACCTGATTTAACAGAAGCAGGAAGTGAGACCCAGAGAGTTCAAATAACTTGACAGCTGGGGATTGAGTCAGGATTTGAATTTATGTAATTTGACCTTCAGACCTGCATTCCTAACTATCACCCGCCTCTAATAAAGTATGAGTTATTCAGAAGACAAGCAAGAAAAGTACTAAACTGTCTCCCCATAAAATTTTAACTTATTCTTTCTCATTTACTTCCTTCCATTAGAGAGAATAATCTAACTTAGGTAGTAAATTAATGCCAGCAAGAAAAAATATTGAAGCAATTATAAGAATTCATTGATCAAAAATCTAAGTTAAGGAAGGGGGAGAGGAACTGATGTTCATGAGGAGGAATTTTCAAGTGGAAACCACACATATGTTGCAGAGGAAACTCCATTGAGAGTATTGAGGAATTCCATTTGTGTAATGTCTTGAGAAGACAAAGTATCATAATGAAATGTGGGAAACCCAGAGATAGGAAACCAAAAAGAACGCATGGCCATTTATCAATTTGAAAGTTCTGAAGAAAAAATTCAAACCTCAAGTCTGAATACTGAAGGATTCTATGGGCAAAATGTTGATCGATGCAGAAAGCATCAAAGAAGATGAAAGGAATACAGTCACGGCACCAGAAAGGATTGATCAACCATTTCAGAACTGGTGGTTCTAAAGGAAGAACTACAAGCTACACTGAAAAAGTAAAGCAGTGTGTTGTTGTTGTTGTTGTTAAGTGCCGT
>NW_006408631.1:4550338-4557161 GCF_000296735.1 Chrysochloris asiatica
TTTACGGGAGTAGAAAGCCTCATCTTTCTCCCGCAGAGCGGCTGGTAGTTTCGAACCGCTGACCTTAAGGTTCGCAGCCCGATTCGTAACCACTACGCTTCCAGAGCTCCTTCCTGGAAGTGTTGTTGCTGTTGTTATGTGCCGTGGAGTCGGTTCCAACTCATAGCGAACCTATACAGGGTTTCTGAGGCTATAAATCTTTATGGGAACAGACCACCTCATCTTTCTCCCACGGAGTGACTGGTAGTTTCAAACTGCTGACCTTGTGGCTCACAGCCCATTTTGTAACCACTATGCAAGTGTAGAAGACTTAAAATACTTACTGATGAAGATCAAAGACTATAGGTTTTATGGATTGCACCTCAGCTTAAAGAAAACAAAAATCCTCACAACTGGGTCAATAAGCAACATCATGAAAAATGGGGATAATACTGAAGTTGACGAAGATTTAATTTTACTTGTATTCACAGTCAATACCCTTGGAAGCAGTTATCAAGAACTCAAAGGACCTAATGCTTTGGGCAAATCTGCTTCAGAAGATCTTTTTAAAAAGCAAAGATGTCAGTTTGAAGACTAAGGTGTACCTGACCCAAGCTACACCATTTAAAACAGTCTTATGCAAAAGTTAAAAGAGCATGTATAAATTGGATAAAAAAATTATTGATGCATTTGAATTCTGGTGGTGGCAAAGAATATTGAATATATAATTGGCTTCCAGTAGAATGCACAAATCTATCTTGGAAGTAGTACATTCAGAATGATCCTTAGAAGCAAGGATCATGAGATGTCATCCCACACACTTTGAAAATGCTATCAAGAAGGACCAGTCTCTGGAGAAGGACATCATGCTTAGTAAAGCAGACATCAGTGAAAAAAGTGGAAGACCCTCAATGAGATGTACTGACACAGTGGCTGCAAAAATGGCAACAATTTGGAAGATTGTGTAGGATTGGATAGTGTTTCCATCTTTTGTACATAGTGTTATTATGAGTCTGAAATGACTAAACAGCATCTAACAACAGCTACTATGTTTCTAGGGTTTGACTAAGGGAATAACTTAACATAAGGGTCAACAGAGGAGAAGATTTTGTTTGTAAGAAGTGTTATTGTTGTTAGGTGCCACCAAGTTGGTACCCACTCGTAGCGACCTTATGCACAGCAGAACGAAACACTGCCCAATCATGAGCCAACCTCACTACTGTTGCCATGCTTGAGTCGATCGATGCTGCTACTTGGCCAATCCATTTTGTTGGGGGTCTTCCACGTTTTCTCTGACCCTCCACCTTACCAAACATGATATCCTTCTCCAGCGACTGGTCCCTCCTGAAAATATGTTTGAAGTATGAGAGATGAAGCTTGGCCATCCTGGCCTCCAAGGAGCACTCTGGCTGCAGTTCTTCCAACACAGATCTATTGATTCTTTTGGCAGCCATGGCACTTTCAATGTTCTCCTCCAACACCATAACTCAAAAGCATCATTTCTTCTACGGTCTTCCTTATTCACTGTCCAGCATATGAAGTTATTGAAAATGCCGTGGCTTGGGTCAGGCACACCTTAGTCTTCAAGCTGACATCTTTGCTCTTCAACACTTTAAAAAGGTCTTGGGCAGCAGATTTGCCTAATGCAATACGTCGTCTGATCTCTTGACTGCTGCCTCCATTGAGTGTTGATAGTTGATCCAAGAATGAAGTCCTTGACAACTTCAATCTTTTCTCCATTGATAAAAATGTTGTTTATTGGTCCAGTGGTGAAGATTTTTGCTTTCTTTACATTGAGATGTAATCCATACCGAAGGCTGTGCTTTTTGATCTTCATCAGTAAATGTTTTAAATCCTCATCACTTTCAGCAAGCAAGGTTGTATCATCTTGTAACAACATAGCATATTGGAATGTTAATGAATCTTCCTTCAATCCTGATGCCACATTTTTCTTCATATAACCCAGCTTCTTGGATTACTTGCTCAGCATGCAGATTGAATAAGGATGGTGAAAGAATACAACCCTGTCGCAAACCTTTCTCAATTTTAAACCATTCAGTGTATAGGAACCAAGAAATAAGAAGAGTTTATTCCTTAAGGAAATAAGGAGAATCTTATCCACTGTCCAAGGAAATGATAAATGTCTTTTCTTATGGTGGTGATTATGTGTTGTTGAGTAAGTTCTGACTCATAATAACACTACATAGGATTTCCAAGGCTGTAAATCTTTATCTCTTGCTGAACCACTGGTAGTTTTGACCAGCTAGACTGTAAGATTAGCAGCCTGACTCATAACCACTATGCTACCAGAGCTCTAAACATGCTGCCTAGAATAAATGCTGCTTCAATAAATGGTTGTTTCTAGGGAACCTGCAAATTTACCTTCATTTGTACAGCAAATGGAAACCACCAATATAGATATGAATAGTAAATGATCAAGGAAACATGTTCTTTGGAAGATATTTGACTGGTGGGAAATGTAAGTGAAAGTTGAAATAAGGAATACATCAGAAGAAACCCGGGCTGAAATAGATGTTTTCCTATTTTAAAGATATTAAAAAGAATGTACTTAAATTGGGTAAATTATGATGTGCAAATTGGAGCAATAGAATATTTTACCCTGACCTTGAAATCTAGATTTTATTAAAGAAAATGTTTTGACCCAATATAAGAATTCAAATAGTTTAATCATAACTATACTCAGATTTAAACATTTTATTAAGATATTTTCTTGAGCATATGCTCTTTAAAATACAGAGGAAGTGCTTGGCAATTAAAGGGTAAGAAGGAGTACAAGGAAAGGGAAATAGAATTTTGAGAATACTTAACCCAGGAGAGGCCCTGAATTGTAAAAAAAAAATTATGACTTTGGATAGATGACTGGTGCAGGTTTAATATAATATGTTATACTCAGTGCAAATTTTACAGATTGAAATTTTAAGCTTTACCTTTTGACATTTTTTATCCTTTGCAATTGATGGCTATGGTTTCTATATTGCCCTTACTCATAAATCTTAATATGGTATTATGTATTATTAATATTTAAGTTATGCTGAAGAAAATGACAAGAATAATGAAGCTTTTATCAAATGCATCTGCATATCTCTTGATTAATTCAAGGTTAGCTGAGAAATGTTTGAATGTGTAATTTTAGATGGCTGTTCTTTTCAGAATTTAAATAAACATTTGGAAACTTTGTCATTTTTATTGGAGTAGTGTTAATTGGGAGCTAAGAGCATGTCTTTAAGATCTGTATTCTAGTAACTTATCCAGTACCTGGATTCTATCACTTATGGACTGTATGACCTAAGACAAGACATAATTATCCTTAGAAAATCATATTAGAGAGCTAGTCAGAGTGTTCACTAGGAAATGTGGATAATAATATTCACTTTTAGGGTTGTTGTGAGACATAAATTAGAAGATATTTGTAAAATGTTTATCACTGTGTATGTTACTCGGTGGGCAACAAATAAATAGTACTGATGCTGACCCTAATTCAACTCTTCAGCGTTTGCAAGATGGGCCATAACTATTATAAGAACAGGATTTCCCATGAGATCTCCATAACTTCCTGAATCTGGGTAGGCCAGAAATTCTCTGGGAACTGTTAGTATGTTTGCTTCCAGATCTAATGAATTCCAGGGTTTGCAAAAAAGCAGAAGTAAAAACCATTAACTAGCATCTGCAAAAATCATTATATGTGAATGGGTGAAAATTTTGAATCAGTTCTCATTGGATCCCAACCGTATTCCATTTTTCACTGTGTGGTTTCCACATTCATTTGCACTTTTGCTTAGATCTTCTTTTGTTAGAAAGAATGAGTTCCCATGGCTTTATGAACAAATATACTCTATATAGAAATTTATGGTCTTGATTATAAAGAAACAAACACAACCTCATTGAGAAGACATGATCGATTAACTTTATAGTTGAAATGTGCAACCCAAAAGTGAATTTCTTTTCTTCCTGTTTGTTTATTTGTTCTGTTGAGCAATGAAGAAAATACCTTCTACATTTTTCATCTTAATCTTGAGTTCTGTTTTTTCAACTCATACATAAATACATGAAAGTAAAATTCAATTATATAATACACTTTGAGACAAGGCCTAAACATAGAATAATACAAGTACACTGAAGCCACTGAGCAGAATTTGTAGGAATATTTCACCAACAGTACTGTAAAGAGCAAGGCCTAAATTTACATACAAGTGCTCACTTGAAATCTAATGTATATTGTTGTTGTTAAGTGCCCACAAGTTGGTTCTGACTCATAGCAACCCTATAGAGGGTTTCTGAGGATCAACTGGTGGGTTTGAACTGCTGACCTTGAGGCTCGCAGCCTGGTGCTGATCCTACAGTGCCACACCAGGATACATTTGACAACTGAAATACACAGCATTATTATTGAACTCACTTGTATTTTTATTTTTTGCCAATTTCAGTCTTTGATTTTCAATATTTAAGAAAATATTCCAGGTTTTATGAATGAATTGTCTTTAAGATAAAAGATAAAATAGTTATCCCATTTATATGATACTCCTTATAACTTCTGTTCTCAATTAAAAAAAAAAATTCAAGAATCATATTAATTAATTTTCCAGGTTTTTCTACAGCATTTCTTTTTGGTACAGTGACTTTGTATGTTCCTTCCATCTTCTTTTGATGCTTTCTGCATCATTAAGTATTTTGACCAAATCATCCTTCCTTATTTGAAGTTTGAAGCTTTTCTTCAGTTCTTCAGCAAAAGATAAACATGCTCTTCCATTTTGATTTTCTAACTCCAGATCTTTGCATATTTCATTATAATATTTGACTTTGTCTTCTCAAAGTGCCCTTTGAAATTCTGTGCTCAGCAATTTTGCATTCTCATTTCTTCCATTTTCTATATCATCTCTATACTGGAATGCAAGTCCCCTCTGACATCCATTTTGTTTTTTCTTTCTACCTTGTTTTCTTAATCACCTTTTGCTTTCTTCCTGTATGATGTTTTTGATGTCATCCTACAACTCTTCTGGTTGTCAAATCCGTTCTTGATATTATCCCTAAATTCAGGTGGAATATATTCAGGTTCATTCTTTGACTCTCTTGGACTTGTTTTCATTTTCTTCAGCTTCAGTCTGAACTTTCATTTGATCAATTGATGGTCTGTTCCACAGTCTGCCTCTGGTCTTGTTTTGGTTGATAATGTGGAGCTTTTCTACATATGTAGTCAATTTAATTTCTATGCATGCCATCTAGTGATTCTATATGTATAATCATGTTTTACATTGTGTAATAAAAGGTATTTGCAATGTATTTTCAAGGTCATTGGTCTTGCAAAATTCTATCATGTGATCTACAGCATGGTTTCTATCACCAAAGTCATATTTTCCAGTGACTGATCCTACCTTTTTTTTCCCCAACCTTTATATTCCAATCACCAGTAATTATCAATACATCTTGATGGCATGTTTGATCAATTTCAGACTAAAGAATTGTAGAATTGTTCAATTTCATCATAACTTGTTTTAGTGGTTGGTGCATAATTTTGAATAATAGTAGAATTATTAACTGGTCTTCCTTGTTGGCATATCGATATTATCCTATCACAGACAACATTATACCGCAAGATAGATCTTAAAATGTTCTTTTTGATGATGAATGCAACATCATTCCTCTTCAATTTTTCATTCCCAAATCAAACATAAACCTTGTGATTGTCAGATTCAAAATGACTAATACAAGTTCATTTCAGTTCACTAATGCATATCATTTAGATGTTTATGCATTCTTTTTCATTTTTGAAAACTTCTAATTTTTCTAGATTCTTACTTTATAATTACATGTTCCAATTATTAATGGATTTGCAGCTATTTCTCCTCATTTTAAGTTGGCCCTCATCATCATATGGACATCTGAAGGCTGTACTCCATTCATGTCATCATGATCAACTCTACTTTGAGGAGGAAGTTCTTCCCCAATCGTATATTGAGTGCCCCCCAGCCTGAGGAACACACCTTCTGGCATTGTATCTGACACTATACTGGTGTTCTACATCATATTTCAGTATTCAATATTCTGGTGCTATCTGAGTGTTTCATTGCTATTCTTAAGGTTTTCAGTGAGTAAACATTCAGAAGTAGTTTGCCTCTCCTTCTTCATGTTTGTCTTAGTCTGGAAGTTCACCTGAAACCTGACCACCATGAGGATTGATAAAATTTGTGAAAATGACAGCATTTTTAGCTTCATGAAAGTGAATTAAAAAAAAATTGCTTGTTCAAATACTGTGACACCCCACATATGTGTTAAACTGACTTTTAGAAATAATGTATAATTTTAACATATAGGAAAATAAAAGATAATGCCATATTATAAAAATTAAGTAATCATTAACTTTGTTGAGCCAGACTTGGGAAAAAATATTAATAGCAGTTACTGAAAATCTAATGAGCTCTAGTAGCATAGTGATTGCAAATCATGCTGTTAACCTCAAGGTCAGCAGTTCAAAATTACCAGTTGTTCTGTTGGAAAAAGATTAGGCTTTCTGCTCCCATAAATATTTATACTCTCGGAAATCCTGTGCAGGGTTGTGATGAGTCTGAACAGACTCCATGGCACACCACCACCACCAGCACCATTGAGAACGTACTCTGTTTTTTTAAAATATCTTTATGAAAATAATTTCAAACTTATAAAGGGGCAATAATAAAACTATGAAGAGTATTGCTATATTATTTTACCCAAATTCACCTAGTATTGTCATTTTACCTCATCTACATTATAATTGTTATTATAATTGGAGTCCTGATGAGGCTCTGTGAGCTAATGCATCAGACTGCAAAGTCTTTTTTTTTTTTTTTTT
>NW_006408631.1:4560025-4564365 GCF_000296735.1 Chrysochloris asiatica
AATGGGCTTCCCTTTTCACTCTTCTTCCTGAGAAGTTTCAAGATACCACTGTTGGTCGTTTTGACATAACTTTGGATTTAATTTTTGACCTATTTCCTCTTTTGTCTGCTTGTTTTGCTCCACGATCCCCGTTCAGGCCTTTTTTCTAGTTGGAAACAGTTCAGGGCTGGCTGTGGCCTTTTGGTTTTAATTGGAAACTGTCTCTTTAAATTTTGAGGAGATCTGTGTGCATGCATAGTAGAATCCTCCGAGGGTAGGGCTGTGTGCCCAGTAGCTCAAGCACCCCTATAGTCACCAGAATGGAGGTATGCAGACAGCATTGGACCAATGAACAGATACCAAAAGAAAAGAATTCCACACTTTTATCTCTGTGGTTCTTCCAGGGGTCTGTGGACACTCTGATCCTTCCCCCATGTGGTCTCACCCAAGATGGTAGCTCCTGGAGCAGCAGAGCGTCCTGGATTAGAAAACAATAGATTTCTTGCTTCTGCCACAAATTCCCCCAGCTATAAGCCCTCCAACCTTCTAAATGTTCCTTTATATGTGGTTCAGAGTTCTGGGACCATCCCCTGAGCCTGCTTAGTCGGGTATTCTGTGTTGTTGTTGTTGGAGCTCCTTTACTACACGTCCACCCGATCTGCCATCTTGTTTATTCTCTGCAAAGTCTTTTGACTTGCAAAGTCAGTAGTTCAAGCTCACCAGTCTCTCCTTGGAAACCCTATACAGGGTTGCTATGGGTCAGATTTGACTTGGCACTTACAACAACAACATTATAATTGGAGTCCTGATGTGATGCTGTGGGTTAACTTGCTGGACTGCAAAGTTGGTTTGAACTGCAAAGTTGGTGGTTCAAGCTCACCAGCTACTCCTCAGAAATCCTATGCAGGGTCACTATGGGTCAGAACCCACTCTAAGGTATTTCACAACTATTATTGCCACAACAACAACAACTGCAACTACTGTAGAATTATTAATTTATTCATTCTTTGAGTATCTGATCTTTTGTTAGATTCTTTACATGCTTTTTCTAATTTTCATCCTAACCTAATGGCCTTAATGATAGAAAAAGTGCTGGAGATTTCATGATAGAATTTTGTAAGGCCAATTATGTATTCATTGCAAATATCTTTTTTTAAACAATGTAAAAGGTGAATGTATATGTGACCTGACCAGATGGAATATACAGGAATCTAACTGAGATGATGGCAGACCTCAATATCATCAGTCAAAGTAAAACTGTGGGCAGATTGGAATATAAAGGTTGGAAACAAAGAAGAAGGATCAGTAGTTGGAAAATATGGCCTTGGTGATAGAAATGATACTGGAGAACACATGATAGAATTCTGCAAAATCAATGATTTGTTCATTTCAAATACCTTCTTTAGACAGCATAAGAGAAGATTATACACATGGACTTCACCAGATGGAATAAACAGAAATCAAATTGACTACATCTGTGGAAAGAAAGGATGGAAAAGCTCCATGTCATCAGTCAAAACAAGGCCAGGGGCAGATTGTGGAACAGACCATCAATTGCTCTTGTGAAAATTCAAACTGAAGTTGAAGAAAATGAAAACAAACCCAAGAGTTCCAAAATTTAACTTTGAACATACCACACCTGAATTTAGAGACTATCTCAAGAACAGATTTGATACATTAGACACTAGTGAACAAACACCAGAAGAGTTGTGGGATAACAACAAGAAATCATACAGGAAAAAAGCAAAAGATCATTTAAAAGATATGAAAGAAAGAAAGAACAAACATGTATATGAGAAGATACGCTGAAATTTGCTATCCAGTAAAATGTACTAAAGCAAATGAAGGATATGAGAAAGTCAAACTGCTGAAATGAAAATGTCAAAAGGAAGACAAAGTCAAGTATTACAATGTAATTTGCAAAGACCTGGATTTAGGAAAGCAAAGGGAAGAACATGCTTAACATTTCATAGGAAGAACTGAAGAAAAAAATTCAAGTCTTGATTTGTCATACAAAAGAATTCTAAGGGCAAAATATTGAATGATGCAGAATGTATCAAAAGAAGATGTAAGGTATATATGGAGTTGCTGTACTAAAAAGAAAAATGTTCGATGTTCAGTCTCTTGAAAAAGACACCATACAATCTAGAACTGATGGTATTGAAGGAAGAAATCCCAAGTTGCACTGAAGGTACTGGAGAAATACAAGACTCCATGAATTGACAAAATGCAAATTGAAATTTTTCAATGAACTGATGAAGCATTTGAGGTGCTCATTCATCTATGTCAAAAAATTTGGAAGATTAATACCTGGCTAATGGATTGGAAGAGATCCATATCTGTGCCCATTCCAATAAGAGGTGACCCAATGACCCAATTGAATGCAGGAGTCATCAAACAATATTATTAATGTGAGTCCAAAGAGAAGTGATCCAATAAAATGCAGAAGCCATCAATCATTATTGTTAATATCACCTCCACCGATATGAATTGACACAGTGGCAGCACCAATGGAGTCACATGTAACAACAGTTGTGAGGAGGGCACAGGATGAGACAATGTTTTGTTCTGTTGTGCATCAGATTGCTATGTGTTGGAATTAACAAAAACAACCACCTCATATAGTATCATCAAGAGGACTAATTCTTTAAGAGTTGTAATAGATATTTGTTACTACATTTTGTTTCTTCTCCTTGTAAGTATATCCAAATTCTCTTTTGGGAGATCCTTTGTCTCTGTCCATGTCATTCAAATGGATTGACATTCCCCTCCCTCTTTGCTACAGTGATTGGTAAGAGATGGCATATGACCCAAATCAGGTCTATTAGAGCCAATCAATATTAGCCTCAGGACTCTCTCTGTAACAACTAGGGGAAATGATTCTCTTTTCTTTACAGATATTAAGCAGTAGAATCTAAGTTTGTAGCTGTGAGATCATTTTTACTGCCACAGAGATATTGTAAGATTGGAAATAATACCCATTGAGAAAAATATGGAGCTGAATCAGTCATAGACACCTGGAATCATTATTTGCAAGAAAATGATTCAGTCATGTGCACCCAAACAACAAAAATCCCTTTTTGATTAAGAGAAGTAAATTTGGTAATCCACCATTAGCCCCTCAAAGCATACTGATGAATAACAATGGTATGTCCTTCTATGAGGCTACTAATATCAGAAACAGAAATTTGAATTAAATTCTGTTTTAGAACAAAAACTTCTCTCTTTCAAGTATAGAACTCACCAATCAATTGTCACTTAATGCTGGAGAATAAAGACAAGAAAGTTGAACATAGGGAACAGCGTACATATTTCAATATATCAGCTTGTTTTTTAAATGTCTAGCACATATTCTGTCCTTGCAGAACACCATATTCCATGCTATGGCAAATGAAGAAGAAAGTAGATATCAGAATAATTCCCTTTATGAGGTTTACAAATTAATGGAGGATAAAAGATAGGAAAACTATAAAAAATAAAACAGAAAAACAATTCTTTAAGAAATTTAATCACTTTGAACTCAATCAACAGATGAAAATTTTCAGTATGAAGTTAAGAGTAAAGTATCATATCAGACTGTCAAGCCAATATCCATTTCTGATATTTCCAACACTATCCACAGATGCACAGAACTCAGTTGCTTTAGGAACATAGCACTACAGTCATCTTTAGTGCTCTCTCATTTGACTCCAGCAAAAAGTCCCTGAAAACAATCCTTGTGATTCTGTTTCTAGAACATTATTCTGTCTTTTATATTTCCATGCACCTGAGTATTTTTATATTACACTAAGGCTGTGACAACAAGATATTTGTCATACTTCTGCTTTCATGCAGGAAGACTTCTTCATCTGAGCATGTACTAAGCCAGTGCTTTATGAAATAGAGAACACTATCCATTAGTTCCAAGAAGCCTTGGTAGAACAGTGGTTTGAAAATGGGATGCTTACCTACCCCAGCATCTGAAATCAGATGTGGCCTTGAAACAAATGGAAATGTAAACACAACATATCAAAACCTTTGGAACATAGCAAAAGTAGTGCTTGTTGTTGTTGTTGTTGTTGTTGTTGTTGTTAGGTGCCATAGAGTTGGTACCGACCCATAACGACCCTATACAGCAGAACAAAACACTGCCTGATCCTGGGCCAACCTCACCACTGTTGACTCACTTGAGTCTATCGATGCCGCCACTTGGCCACTCTATCATATTGAGGTCTTCCTCTTTTTCTCTGACCCTTCACCTTACCAAACATGATCTCCTTCTCCAATGACTGGTCCTTCCTGACAATATGTCCAAAGTATGAGAGATAAAGTTTGCCCATCTTGGCCTCCAAGGAGAATTCTGGCTGCACTTCTTCCAAAAC
>NW_006408631.1:4565458-4567584 GCF_000296735.1 Chrysochloris asiatica
GCATCATTGATGGACTCAAGTGTGGCAGCGGTAGTGAGGTTGGCCCAGGATAGGACATTGTTTCGTTCTGCTGTGCATGGGGTCGCTATGAGTTGGTTCCTACTCGATGGCACCTGACAACAACAACAACAACAATAACAAAAGAAGAAATTGATCAGGTCATCAAAAAAATTCCCAAGGGGGAAAAAAAAAGTCTATGCCTAGATTGTTTTCCTGGTGAATTCTACCAAACTTTCAGAGAAGAGCTGACACCACTTTTTCTCAAACATTACAGAGCATCAGAAAGAATAGAAAACTTCTGAATACATTTTATGAAGCAAGCATAACATACAAAAATCCAGCAAAGACATCACTGAAAAAGAAAAATATAAACAAACATCCCTCATAATCATAGATGTAAAAATTCTTAACAAAATCCTAGCCTCATATCAAAAAAACAATATGGCATGGCCCAGTAAGATTCATTCCAGGGATATAAGGATGGTTCAATATTAGAAAGACAATCAACATAATACACCATATAAATAAAACAAAAAAAACCACATGATCATATCAATTGATATAGAAAAGGTATTTGATAAAACCCAACATCCATTCTTGATAAAAACACTCAAAAAGTGGAAATTGAAGAAAATTTCTCAACATAATTAAGAACATATATACAAATCCAACAGCCAATATTACCCTCAATGGAGAGAAACTAAAATCATTCCTCTTGTGAATAGGAACCAGATAAGAATGCCCTTTTATCTCCACTCCTATTCAATATTGTGTTGGAAGTCTTAGCCAGAGGTATAAGGCAATAAAGGGAAATGAAAGGCATCCAAATTGACAAAGAATAAGTAAAACGCTCTCTATTTGCAGTTCCTATACAAGGAAAATCCCAGACTCAGAAAGAAACTTCTTGAAACTTACTTAAAGATTCAGTAAAGTGGCAGGGTACAGGATCAATTTATAAAAATCAGTGGGATCCCTACACTCTAATAAAGACAGCTCTAAAGGAAGTTAGGAAAATAATACCATTTACAGTAGCCACCCAAAAGATGAAACAATTAAGGATAAATCTAACCAGAGGAAAAAAAGACCTAGAAAACACTACTGCAAGAAATCAGAAGATATTTACAAAAATGGAAGAATATACCATATTCATAGATAGGAAGACTTAATGTTGTGAAAATATCAATACTACCTGAAGCATTCTATAGATTCTAATGTAATTTTTTAAAAAAGATGGAAAAACTGATCACTACCTTTATATGGAAAGCAAAGATGCCTCAGGTAAGCAAAGCACTGTTAAGAAGAACAACAGAGTTAGAGGCTTCTCACTCCATGATCTCAAAACTTACTTTCCAGCCACAGTGGTCAAAGTAGCCTGGTACTGGTACAAGGAAAGATACATAAATCAATGGCACAGAATTGAGAACCCAGAAGTAAATCCATCCACGTATAATCAGCTGATCTTTGATGTAGGGCCAAAGCATATTGAAACACATTCTTAAAAAATGTTCCTGGCAAAACTGGAAATCCACTTGCTGTAAAATGAAACAAGACTGATATCTCACACCTCATATAAAAATAAACTCAACATGGATTAAAGACTTAAATGTAAAACCTAGAGTTGTAAAGATCATCAATGAAGAAATAGGGACAAATTTAGTGACTTTAATACATGGCATAAATAAACTATTGTTGTTGTTAAGTGTCGTTGAGTCGATTCCGACCCATAGCAACCCTGTATAGGGTTTCCAATGAGTAGCTGGTGAGCTTGAACCACCGAACTTGCAGTTCAAATGATGGCAGTCTGTCCCATTAGCCCACAGCGCCACACTAGGATCATACTAAAAACACATGAACAGTAGAAGACAAAATAGATTACTGAGATCTCCTAAAAATTAAACATTTATATGTATCAAAAGATGTCACCAAAAGTTTAAAATAGAGGCCAACAGACTAGGAAAAATATTTTACAGCAACATATCATACAAGGGACTAATAACATGAATTTGTATAAAACTACCGTAGTGGTTACGAATCGGGCTGCAAACCTTAAGGTCAGCGGTTCGAAACTACCAGTCGCTCCGCGGGAGAAAGATGAGGCTTTCTACTCCCGTAAAGATTTACACCCT
>NW_006408631.1:4567684-4568889 GCF_000296735.1 Chrysochloris asiatica
TTACACCCTCGGAAACCCTGTACAGGGTCGCTATGGGTCGGACCCGACTCAATGGCACTTAACAACAACAACAACAACAACACCTCTACAAGAAAAAGACAAACAACCCAATTAAAAACTGGGTGCAGGACACTTAACCAAGGAAGACATTCAGGCAACCAACAACCATAGGAAGAAATGTTCAGGAACTTTAGTCATTAGAGAGATGCAAACCAAAACAACAGTGAGATATCATGTCATACCAGCATTGATTTGCTGTTGTTGTTGTTAAGTGCGATCAACTCATAGAAACCCTATATAGGGTTGTCAAAGAGAAGCTGGTGGGTTTGGACTTTTTACCTTGTGGTTCAAAGTCCAGTGCTTGTCCCACAGTGCCACACTAGAACTTCAACATTAACAGCAAAGTTAAAACAAAAAATAGAAAACCATAAATGCTGGAGAGACTGAGACCCTCCTATATTGCTGCTGGAAATGTAAAATGACTGAACCACTGTGGAAAACAGTGTGGAGCTTCCTTAAAAAGTTGGAAATAGAAATACTTAATGATCCAGGTCATAAAGTAGATGTACACACACTGATGTTCATTGCAGCACTATTCACAATAATAAAAAGATAGAAACAGACTAAATGCCCATCAGTGGAAGAGTAGATAAACAAGTTTGGATACATACACACAATGGAATGCTATGCAACATTGAAGAATAACCATGAATCTATGAAACACCTCCTATCATCAATGAACCTTCATGAACAACACTATGCTGAGTGAAATCAGTCACTCACCAAAAGACAAATATTGTATGATACCACTATTATAAAACCTCAGTAAAGGGTTTTCAAATGAAAAGAAACATTCTTTTTACCAGGGGTGGGAGTGAAGGAAGAAAAATTCCCTGGCTAGAGGGTAGACACATGTTAACTGAGTGATGGAGAGCGCGATATACAAGAAGAGGGAGGTTGCCAGAAGAATGATGAAGATACATGAAGACACAGTGTAGTATGCAAGGGCTAAACAAGAATAGAGGTAAGTAGTGATATGTATGCAACCTAGGAACAACAGCATAGATACATGGACAGAGATACAGGCTGAATGAGTATAGGAGGAAGAGTGTTGCTGTTGTTAGGTGCCATCGAGTCAGTACCGACTCATAGTGACTTTATGCACAGCAGAACAAAACACTGTCCCATCCTGGGCCAACCTCACA
>NW_006408631.1:4568989-4569615 GCF_000296735.1 Chrysochloris asiatica
TATGCACAGCAGAACAAAACACTGTCCCATCCTGGGCCAACCTCACAATTGTTGCCACACTTGAGCCCATTGATGCTGCCACTTTGCCAATGTATCTCACTGGGGGTCTTCCTCTTTTTCTCTGACCCTCCACCTTACCATACATGATACCCTTTTTCAGAGACTGGTCCCTCCTGATAATGTGTCTGAAGTATGAGAGACAAAGTGTCATTTAGATTCAGAGAAGCCAATTTTCATGAAGGGCCACAGTAATGTTTTGAGTTGGCGAAGATATGATATACACAGTGTGAGTGAAATCTGACGAGGAAGAATTGAACAATCCATGAAAGCAAAACGTGTGGGAAATGTTAGACTAAGTCCTTGAGTGAAAAACAAGATCTGTAACTCAAGTTCATGTGTCTAGGGTCTTTACTCCCCATCTCTGCCAACTCTCTTTCTCAATCATTTCATGATAAAGCTTGCAATAATAGTTTTGTTGAAATAGTGATTTTTTTTTATTCTTCTACTTGAACATTATAAAAAGTAAATCTAACACTGGAGGGGGAGAGAAAGGAAAAGCGAAAAGCATCACCATAGAAAGCTTGTAAGTCCGTCTTCTGCCTATAACTGATTGGAATACCTAAAAT
>NW_006408631.1:4570745-4574435 GCF_000296735.1 Chrysochloris asiatica
GGAGGCAGAGATGATGATGTGGAGCGATGGAGCAGCTGGAGACTTTAGATCCAGAGAGGGAGAGCGACTGTGTGCTGAAGATCTGAGGGGTATGGGGGAAGGATTGCATGGAGGGGATTGTAACAATGGCAATGAGACGATAGAATGAATGTAAAACTAATGTTCTCCCATGTAAACTATCACATAATTCACAATAAAACGTTTAAGAAAAAAAAAAAAGTAAATCTAAGGTTTCAATTTCATTGCCCTATTGTAGGGTGGGATCTCTACTTCCCATTCCCAGATTTCTGGGCCAGAATCTGCTCTCCCATTAAAGGCAAAAAAAAAGCTTTACCCTAAGGCAGTGAACTGAAGTGCTGTAGTGAAAAGAATGAGGATTTGCCTTCAGGGGAATAAATGAAAGAAAAGGAAGTTAGCTTTTTGTTAAAATAACTTTAAAAATATGTCTAGAAGTTGAAACAAAACAAAAGAACTTTTTAAAGATGTCTTTGTTGTTTGTGGTGGAAACTGAGTCTCTGGATTTTGTGATTTAACAGTTTTCAGTTCATTGCTTTTCAAACAGTTGTATTCTATTGTCTCTGCTGTCTTTTCTGAAACATCTTTCTTCATCATGGAACATGAAAACTTGTAATAGAAATTTAACAAAACACACAGTGTTTAAGAAATTCAGATTCCATTTTAGACTTTCCTAATGAGGAAAAGGATGGCTAAACTTCATTTCTCATACTTTGGCCATATTGTCAGGAGGGACCAGTTGCTGAAAAGGATATCATGTTTGGTAAGGTGGAGGGTCAGAAAAAAAAAGGAAGACCCCCAGCGAGATAGATTGGCAAGGTGGTAACATCAATGGGCTCAAGTGTGGCAACAATTGTGAGGTTGGCCCAGGACCTGGCAGTGTTTCGTTCTGTTGTGAATAGGGTCACTGTGAGTTGGTACCGACTCAATAGCACCTAACAACAACCACAAAAGAGGAAAAGAGAAAAATGTTACTGGAGACTACAGCAAATATTGTCCATAGAGAAGTTGGAAAATAACCAAAGAAATGGAAAGAAAAGAATATAATATCCCACTAAGAATGTTGCCTGAAAGATAATGCAGAGCTAGCTTTTGGGTTGAATTTCTACACAAAGTACAGGCAAGTAATCAGCCATCTTAATTGGCTACAAAAAAATACACATTATGAACTCTTTGTGTGATACTGTATGATCAGCACTGGATTGCGAATCACAAAGTTGGCTGTTTGAACCCACCAGCTGCATTTTGGAAACCCTATACAGGGTCACTATGAGTCAGAACTGACTCAATGGCACTTAATAACAACACACTCAGTTGCCCACCTTTTTTTCTATGAACATTTTAGTATTCTACATTTCGCTTTCAGTCCCTGCCTGGACAGCCTCTTCCCAGGAAAACCTGGCATCTGTTGAACATTCACTATTAAGTTGAAATATTTGAAATTGCTAGTATAGGTACAAGGCACACTAGCTGTGCTATTACTTTAATTTCTATAATATCACTCTGAGGTAGACATTAGAACAAACAAAAAGCCTTTCACCCTGTATGCTACAGAGGAGAACAGCTCCATAGAGTTTTCTTTATGTAATCTTTATAAAAGCAGGTTGCTTCTACAGTGCCAGTGAGTGTTTTAAAATCCCCAACCTATAGGCTAGTAGTTGAATGCATTCTATCTATTTGCACCATTCAAGGAACTAAGGTAGACACTACTGCCCATGTAGGGAAGATGGGGAAAAGAGGTCAGGACTGCAATGCTATTTGCTTAGGATGCAGTCACTTGGCTTGTCTGTGGAGGAGTTACCATTCACATAAAGTCTGTCTCTAAAGCCAAGGATGAGTTTGTTTATTCAGGAAACTAAAAGGTATAGAAAAATTGTTGTTGTTGTTGTTAAGTGCCATCAAGTCGGCTCCGACCCATAGCGACCCTGAACAGGGTTTCTGAGGCTGTAAATCTTTACAGGAGCAGAAAGCCTCATCTCTCTCCCACGGAGCAGCTGGTAGTTTCGAGCTGCTGACCTTGCAGTTCACAGCCAGATTTGTAACCGCTACACTACCAGAGCTCCTTTGAGACATTGTTAGAGGTCCAAAATTTAAAATTCACTATGTGTTTAAAGGTGAAAGGCAGGTCTACTGTCTTTGGAAAGACAAAGGGAAAAAAATGAGGGAAAGATAGCGCAATACTAAGTATTATAACGAAGGACAGAGTTAACTGTGTACAATAAGCTATCCACCTGGGGCAAAATCAAGCTAACAATTTGTCTCATAATGAAGAGTAGGAAGTTGTAGTATGTAAGTGCCATGGTACTTGGCATACAAGAGAAAATATAGATGCAAGAAAGCACAGACTTGATTTTTTAAAATTCTGAAAGCTTTTATTGTAAAAACAGTCTCAGAATCCTTAAACTATGTTTGAAACATCTGACCCAAACTATGCTTCTAAGATATTATTTTTGGTTGTTGTTGTTAGCTGTAAGTGATGAAGGTATGCAGTAAGTTTTCTGAGTTCATTTATCCATGTAAAGATTTGTCCAGGTCACAGAATCCATACTTTTAAAAATCCCAGCTGTTGGCTCTGCTCTGTATAGTAGGAGGAAGAGTTCATTCAGTGAAGTGGTTTATTATAGGTACTTCTTTCACTTAAGTGACTTCAAATAAATACTCTGGAGGAAGATTTTCCATTTTCTAACTGTGAGTGAGTCTATAATGCATGCAGATAACCAGCTTTTAACACATTTTTTGTTTTTTCCTAGAAATATTTACTGAAAGTCAAACCTTCACAGTAACTCTACACAGTTTGTCCAGACCACTTACCCATTGCTGTTGGGTCCATCCAACTCACAGCAATGCTATAGTACAGTATAGAACTGCCCCAGATGATTTACAAGTTTGTAAAAAGGAGCTCTGGTAGCGTAGTGGTTACGAATCGGGCTGCGAACCTTAAGGTCAGCAGTTCGAAACTATCAGCCGCTCCGCGGGAGAAAGATGAGGCTTTCTACTCCCGTAAAGATTTACACCCTCGGAAACCCTGTACAGGGTCGCTATGGGTCGGAACCGACTTGATGGCACTTAACAACAACAACAATCTTTACAGAATCAGACTGCCACATTTTTCCTCCCACAGAGGGGCTGGTGGATTTGAGCTGCTTATCTTTGGGTTCAAAGCCAAGTGCTTTAACCTTTGTACCATCACAGTTCCGTCTGGTCACTTAGTTGAATAAATAAAATATGTTTAGTTAGTCACCTATAAGGTGGCATGCTTCCCTTGAGACAACCTAGAAGCAAGCCTAACCACGTTCTCTGTACTACTCATAGGCTCTGAATGTGCAATGACCAACATTAAACATATTTACTACTTCTCTAATTTTAAATGGCTCAGTCTTTTTATTCTTGAAATTTTATTTCCTTTAAATCTATTAAAAAGTATGTAATATACTCATCAAGGTTTAAAATAAACTAATGGTGATAAATTCCTCAGAAAATATGAAAGAGTTATAACACCATTAAAAAGTAAGCTCTTAAAAGTTAATTAAAAAAAAAGATTAAACATTTAAAAAAATCATAATCTAAAAATTGTTGAAATACAGTTAACTCATAAATTTGAAGTACATTAAGTGTTTTGTTTTTCCTTTCGTTTTCTATTTCATTTATCCAGCACTCATCAGTCAGTTTGTCTTA
>NW_006408631.1:4577325-4611532 GCF_000296735.1 Chrysochloris asiatica
TGTAAACCTCCATTAATAATCAGAACATGGGATGTATGAAGTATGAATCTAGGGAAATTGGAATTTTTCAAAACTGACATAGAACGCATAAATATCGATATCCTAGGCATTGGTGAGCTGAAATGGGCTGGTATTAGCCATTTTGAATATGACAATCACATGGTTTACTAACCCTGGAAAACCATATTGAAGAGGAATGGCACCAAATTCATTATCAAAAAGAACATTAAAAAAAAGAACATTTTAGGATCTATTTTAAAGTATAATGATAGTGATAGGATAACATCCATACATCTATAAAGAGGATCAGCTAATATCATTACTATTCAAATTTATATACTAACCACTAAAGCCAGTGGTGAGGAAATTGAAAAATTCTACCAACTTCTTCAGTCTGAAACTGTTGAAACGTGCAATCAAGACATACTGATAATTACTGGTGATTGCAACGCAGAGGTTGGAAACAAAGAGAAAGGATCAGTGGTTGGAAAATAAGGCTTTGTTGATAGAAACGATGCTGAAGATTGCATGACACAATTTTCAAGAACAATAGCTTATTCATTGTAAATATCTTTTTAAAATAACATAAAAAGATGACTAGGGACCTTACCAGATGAAATACACAAAAATCAAATTGGCTACATCTGTGAGAAGAGATGGTGGAAAAGCTCCATATCATCATCCAAGACAAAGCCATAGGGAAACTGTGGAACAGACCATCAATTGCCCCTGTGCAAGTACAGGCTGAAGCTGAAGAAAATTAAAACAAATTCAGATGAGCCAAAGTATGACCTTGAACACATTCCACCTGAATTTAGATTATCTCAAGAAGAGATTTGGTGCATTAGATGCTAATGACCAAAGACCAGAAGAGTTGTGGGATGACATAAAGAACATTATACAAGAAGAAAGCAAAAGATCATTAAAAAGACAATAAAGAAGGGAAAGGCCAAATTGTATGTCAGAAGAGACTCTGAAACTAGCTCTCTAGCATTGTTGTTGTTGTTAAGTGCTGTCTAGTCAGTTCTGACTCATAGCAATTCTATATAGAGTTTCTGAGGAATGGCTGGTGAATTTGAACCAACGACCTTGCAGTTCAAACCAATCTTTGGTTCAGTGCATTATCTCACAGCACCACAATAAGACTCCCTCTCTAGCATAGGGGAACTAAAATAAATGGAAGACACGAGGAAGTAAAAGAGCTGATGTAATGATGTAAGGGGCAGTTCATGAAGACAAAGTTAAGAATTATAAAGAAATATGAAAAGACCTGAAGTTAGAAAACCAAAAAGGAAAAACATGCTGAAAGAACTGAAGAAAATTGTCAAGCCTCTACTACTTAAGGGTTCTATGTAGTCATGGTATGGTGCTGTGGGTTAATTCACTGGACTGCAAAGTTGTTTTGAACTACAAGGTAGGTGATTCAAGCTCACCACTCACTCCTTGCAAACCCTATACAGGGTCACTATGAGTCAGAACCAATTCGACAGCACTTAACAACAATGGCAATGGACAAAATACTGAATGATGCAAAAAGCACCAAAAGAATGCAGAAGGAATATACAGTTACTTACTGTACCAAAAGAAATGGTTGATGTTCAACCATTTCATGAAAAAGCATATGATCAAGAACCAATGTTACGAAGGAAGATGTCCAAGATGTACTGAAGGCAATGACAAAGAACAAGCCTCTGGCAATTAATGGAACATACTGAAATCTTTCAACAAGCGGATTCAGCACTGGCTACAGTCACTCATCTATGCCAATAAATATGAAAGACAGCTACCCAGCCAAAAGAGTAGAATAAATCTATATTTATACCCATTCTGAAGAAAGGAGAACCAACGGAATGCAGATATCATTGGATAATATCATTAATTTCACATGGAAGTAAAATTTTGCTAAAGATAATTAAAAAACAGGGGCAGCTGCACAATGCCGAATGTCCAAGCCAGATTCAGACTAGAACGTAGAATTAGAAATATCATCACTGACGTTAGATGGATCTTGGATGAAAGCAGAGAATAAGAGAGACGTGTTTATGTGTGCTTTATTGACTATACAAAGGCTTTTGACTCTATAGATCAGGAAAAGCTATGGATAACATTGGAAAGAATAGGTATTTTAAAACAATTAATTGTGTTCATGAGGAATCTATACATAGACTAAGAGCCAGTTGTTCAAACACAACAAGGGAACACTAAATGCTTTAATATCAGGAAAGGTGTGCGCTAGGGTTGTATTCTTTCACCATACTTATTCAATCTGGGCAAATAATCCAAGAAGTTGGATTATGTGAAAACAACATGTCATCAGGATTGTAAGAAAACTCATTAGAAACCTATGATATGCAGATGATACAACCTTGCTTGTTCAACATGAAGAAGACTTCAAATACTTACTTATGAAGGTCAAAGACCACAGCCTTCAGTATAGATTATACTATACTCAATGTAAATAAAACCAAATTCCTCACCATTGGACCAATAAATAACACCATATTAAATGGGGAAAAGACTGAAGTTGTCAAATACTTTATTTTGCTTGGATCCACTATCGACACTAATGGAAGCAGCACTCAAGAAACCAAACACCTCAATTTGGTATATAGCCACAAGAAATACATACCAGGACAGGAGTAGATATTTGCAAATCAATGTTCATCACAGCACTATTCACAATTGCGAAAAGATGGAGATCACCTAAGTGTCCATTAATGAAAGAATAAAAATAAACACATTCTGGTACATACACACAACGGAATATTATGTAACCTTGAAAAATACCAATGAATCTGTGAAGCACCTCATAACATGGATGAACCTGGACAACATTATGCTGAATGAAATTAGTCAATCACAAAAGGACAAATATTGTATGAGGTCATTATTGTAAAAGCCTAAGAAAATATTTCCGTGCTAAAAGAAAGATTATTTGATGGTTACCATAGGTAGGAAGGAAGGGAGAGTAATTTACTGATTAGATGGTAGACACATGTAGCTTGGGTGATAGGGAAGACAATACATAAGAAGGGTGAGAGCAGTATACAAGCAGAGAGATGGTGGCTGATGAATAAAGAAGATAGGTGAAGACCCAGAGAAGTATGCATCGGCTAAAGAGAATAGAGGCAAATAGTGACATATACACAACCTTAGAATAACAGTACTATGTGCATATATACAAGGATTGGACATAAACCCAGTCAATAAGGAAGGAAGAGTGGGATATATAAGTACTTACATATCCCACAAATATATGAGAATTTGAAAGAGTATTTTTATACGTGAGAATTTACCTTTCATGCAGAAACTATGAATACGATGGAGCATGCAGCAAACAAAATAATGAAAGCTTCCCAGAGATCAAACACCTTAAGGCAAAGAGCTGATAGGCCTGTGGTCTGTGGATCATAGTTTCATTGGACACCCAAGGTCAATTGGCGTAACACAGCCCACTAAAACAATGTTCTACGATCTGTTTGGATGCATGGTATCTGGAATCTTGAGATCTCTTGAGTGACCATATAAGATGCACTTATTCGTCTTGTCTATCCATGTGCAGAAGATGAATGATAAGAATTGAAGCTCTTGAAATAAACTAATCCAATGGAACATGTAAACACCAGTTTCCACGACTCTGAGACCAGAAGAATTAGACAGTGCCCAGCTACCATAACCAACTGCCCTGAAAGAAATTACATTAGAAGATCCTGGATTGAGTGGGAGAAAATGTGGAATAGAAACTAAAAATTATTTAATAATAATAACAAAAAAGACTAGGTTAATGGTCAGAAACAGACTGGAGGAATATGAAACTATGGCCCTCTACTACATTTCAGATCTAGAAAGGAATTCACTCTCCTGGCCAAAATTTCAGCCAACCAATGGATAGGTATATAGTGGATGACCAAAACACTAGCAAGGTATGCTCACTATGGAATGTTCAATCATTCAAAATCAAAAGAACAGTATATTCCTAAGGACAAGTTTTCAAAGAACAGGAATATGGGTAGAATGGAAATACAAACCACGGGATGAAACTGGATAACTATTGTTGTATGGAGGGGATTGTAATCATTGAGATGAAATAAAGTGTATGCTTTGTTGAATGTAAAGATGATTATCTTGTCTGTAAATCTTCTCTTAATTAACAATAAAAAGCTAAAAAAGAAAGAAATCTAACACCATATTGCATTAGGCAAATCTACTGCTCAAGATCTTTTTAAAGTATCCAAGGGAAAAGATGTCAGTTTGAGGACTAAGGTGCTCCTGACCCAAACCATGGTATTTTCAATAGCCTCATATACATGGTGTTGGATAAGAATATGAAAGGTACCATGAACTGCTAGAACAATGTTATCAGGAGGGACCAGTCTTTGGAAAAGGATATCATGTTTGGTAAAGTGGAGGGTCAGCGAAAAAGAGGAAGCCCCTCAATGAAATGAATTTGCACAGTGTTAGCAGAAATAGGCTAAAAGGTAACTATTGTGGGATGTCCAGAACCAGGCACTGTTTCATACTGTTGTACATAAGTTGCTATGAGTCGGAAACAACTTGAAGGGACCTCACAACAGCAATGTATACTTCATATTTTAAATTCCTTTTTTAATATTTTCAATGTCTGATTTCTTAATCACCTGATAGTTCCCTTAGACATGTAACAAGAGACTTGATTCAATGAATGGGCTGAATGGGAAAGAAACTTTAAAACTGTAGTCAGGTTGTTGTTGTCAGGTGTCAGGTAACCTTAGCTAAATTATAATGGACTATAATTATCCAAAATTATTAATGCTAGTCTTGGGGAGAAAATTGAAGGATGCACCAAATATCTGTAATTTGTAAATATTTTAAATCAAAATAAATAATGTTTAAATGCAATATTTTAAAAAAATACATGAACTAAATATTGAAATTTTACATACAGATATACTGCAGTTCATTTGTGTTGCAACCAACAACAGTGAGTGTGCACCATGGTTCCAGTAAAGATGCAGTTCACACCAGTAGTCCTTACAACCTCTCCTAGGCAATGGCGTGTGAGTACCTTGTCATTCAGACATTTATGTCCTGTATTTTAACTGTAGAACTTTTGTTATTTTCCACTTGGCTCAAAATTAGGAGGAAGGTTTGATAAATATAAATGTTAAGTGTCATAGAGTAGGTTCTAAATCATACCACCTTATATGTTGTTGTTGTTGTTAAGTGCCGTCAAGTTGAATCTGACCTATAGTGACCCTATATAGGGTGTCCAAGGAGCAGCTGGTGAACTTGAACCACTGACATTGCACTTCAAACAACTTTGCAGTCTGACGCATTAGCCCACAGCACCACACCAGAACTCCACCACTGTATATAGGGTTTCTGAAAAGTGACTTGTAGGTTTGAACTACTGATCTTTTGACTTAACAGTCTGCTGCCTAGCCTACAAAGCCACGCCATTTTTTCCTTTGCCTCAGGCTCTGACACTGTTTTGCACATACTGATAAGGGAGGTCAGCTAATAATTCACACTACATCAGGATCTACACTCTTTTTGAAGAAGTGTTTAATTTGGGGTGGGGGGATTTGCTTCAGATAACACTGATTGGTTGGTTGTATGCCATGGAATCAGTTCTGACTTATAGCGACACTGTATAGGGTTTCTAAGACTGTAAATCTTTATGGGGGCAGAAAGTCTCATATTTCTCCCGTGGAACATCTGCTAGTTTCAAACTGATGACCTTGAGGTTAGCAGCCCAACTCAACCACTGCATTACCACTTTAGAAGTTGCTTTATAGAAACCTAAAGGAATTAAAACATGTTCTAAGTTTACTATCTAAATGCTCAACATTCTAAATAGTCAGTTTCACACTGCTCTAAGCAAAAAGATCCAATCCTTAGTATAACGCCTGGCATGCACTAGTTGCCTAATAAATGTGAATTCTATATTATCTTGCATTTCTACAGGTGAAAACAACAAAACAAACAGAAACTGTGATCTTAGTTAATTGTAAAACACAGCAATAATAATAACAATAATTCAAATTTATTGAATATAATTTGAATTATTACTAAATTTTAAAAAATGACTTAAATGACGATACTTGGTAGCATCAAAAACATTTATTTTTATGCTGCTGGTCTGTTATATTTTCCTTCTAGGCTTGCTCTCATCTCTCAAAGCCCAAACAAAGTACAACCAAGAAACCATTTTCTACTGCTTTCTCTTGCAGGCAAAAACTGAAGCATGTGGCCTAGAGGTTCCTATGAGATTACTCCTTGTCTCAATGTGTAGAAACTCTTTGAGACCCTTTCCAGTGTCTTAGGCACTATAATTTTTCTGAGATATGAATTTTGAATTAAATGCTAAGAGCTGGAATTATAGCAAAGTTTTGACTACCAATTGTTCTCTTCCAGGTTTCAAGGGGATAGTGGGTTTCATGTTCTTGCTAATTTCAGCACAGTGCTTCATGTGGGGATGATCGAGTACCTGGAAAGAGCCAAGTCCCCAGGAAACTCAATCTATGCTGGGAGTGATCCCATGGAGAAGTTCAAAGGCTTTCTAGGGAAAATTACTTTTTCTGCTTGTGTGTCTCTTAGTTCCAACTTATAGCAATGTTGTATTAGATTTTCAAGGCTGTAAATCTTTATGGGAGTAGAAAGCCTTATCTTTCTCCCACAGAGAGGCTGGTAGATTCTAACTGCTGACCTTGCAGTTAACAGTCCAACTCATAACACAGTATACTACCAACTCTCCTTTCTGCTTAGAATGGTTCCAAGTAACTGGGGTCCCTTCACTACATAATTTAAAGAACTTTCTCCTGCAACATAATAGAAAATTTATCAAAAAATGGAAACTTGTATATTATAGAAAAACTCAGAATAAGGGTGATAGAAAGTTGTAATACATCTTCCTTAAATGAAAAATTAAAGATTAGTGTTTCATTCACATGGTTTGAAGTTCTCCTACACATAAATTCTAAGTTTCTGTTATTTCTCCTTTTCATCCCCAATCATTCAAATTTATTCTGCTGTGTTATGTCCATTCCTTTCCATTTATTTCAGTTTTGCCTGTGACGAATGCATTGCTTGATAAATTGATATCTGTTGTTTGTGGGTGTTCTCTAGTAGATTTCAAATTCAATATTTAACTTTAATCAGAGTGCCTTCAGAGAAAAAATAATAATAACATGCCTGAATGAATAATTTGCTTTAGAAAAATCAGCACAATGCTGGTCCCTATGGGATAGAAGTTAAAGATATTTCAAATGTTCGACTTTTCCAACATGTAATACCACTACATAATCTTTGAAATCAATCACCACTCTTTCCCCCACACGTTCCATAGTTCTGCAATACAATGCAATGTCTCACAGAACTCACACTATCAAAGAAAATGGCTCTAGCAATTGTGGAGCCTGGCAAGTTCAAGTTCAGAGGTCAGTCTGGAGGATTATCCCCACCCACATAGTCTCAGGAACTAAGGAATCCAAATCAGCAGGTTAGACGACAGGCTGTTGATGCATGAGGCTTCAGGAGCTGGTGAATCTGGTCAGGTGATAGGCCACAAAGAGAGATCAGTCATGATGAGCCAGAGCTTGAAAGAGAACTTTGCCAAAGCATTCCTATATATTAAACTCAGACCATGTCCCCAAGGAAAACTAAGGGTGGTGACTTGAGTCATATCCTCTAGTAAGGTAGAAGGGTCCTTAATTCTTGTTGTTGTTTTTAAGTGCTGTTGAGTCAATTCCAACCCATATCAACCCAGTATAGGGTTTCTGAGGAGCAGCTGGTGAGCTTGAACTACAGACCTTGCAGTTTAAATGACTTTGCTGTCTGGCGCATTAACTCACAGAGCCACGCCTGGACTGCAACTTTATCCTCACTCTTTGGTGGTGGTGTTATGTGCCATGGAGTCAACTCTGACTCATAGTGACCCTGCATAGGGTTTCCGAGGTTATAGATTGTTATAGGAACAGAAAGTCTCATCTTTCTCATGTGGAACAGCTGGTAGTTTTGAACTGCTGGCCATAAGTTTAACAGACCAACTTGTACCTTAGTCCTGTTACTGTTGTTGTTGCTAAGTGTTATCAGGTAGATTTCTAAGGAGTAGCTGGTGATTTTGTGGTTAGCAGTTTTATGCTAATCCTAGAATGCCACACCAGATCCCATCTTAATCCTGCCTCATTAGCAATTTATTTCAAAATGGGTCCATAACCACACCCATTGTTGTTGTTTTAAGTGACCTTGAGTCAGTTCTGACTCATAGTGATCCTGTACAGGGTTTCCAAGGAACAGCCGGTGGGGTTAAACTGCCAACCTTGTGGTTCAGGGTTCAGTGCTGATCCTACAGTGCCATACCAAGAATCCAATCACAGGCATAGAAACTAGGATTTTTAATACATCATGGGATGGAACCATAGGTTAGAAGGACCATAATAAATTATTACCTACCCTGTAATGACCTAAGGGAATAACAATAATGGTGGAAATTAGAGATCTATTATCAGGTTGGTAGCCCATAGATTATGGGATAGGAAGTTTCCTGGTATTTTTAAAGGCATACTACATAAACAACAACCTTGACTATGTGCAACCTTAGAAACAAGTCAAGGAAAATAATACCTAGATCAGGTCCTTTTGATAGTCTATTGAAATGGGACTTGTTGAGGATGCACATTTATGATTATTTTTATACAATCCCCAGACTTATGCAGAAAGGTTCCAGGGAAACAAGTTAACCTTATGTTGTTGTGTAAAACTTAGTGGGATACTATATACGTAGTATGTATTCAATGGAGTCCCTGGGTGATGTCAGACACTGGATGGCAGATGGAAAGAGATAAAGGTATTCTTCAATACCTTTAAAATTAGACTTTGATACTGAGTCTGTAGCACTGTAGGATAACTACCAGACCACAAGATCGTATTGAAGCACAAGGTCAGCAGTTCATATTCAGCAGCCAATCCTCAGAAACCCTATAAAGGGTCACAATGAGTCAGAACTGATTCAATGGACTTAACACCACCACCAAATAATTATTATATCATTCAAACAGAACAAGAGGGCACTGAATAGTTTAAAATAAGGAAAGGTGTGTGTCAGGGTTGTAATTTTTCACCATACTTACTCAATCTATATGCTAAGCAAATAATCCAACAAGATGGGTTGCACAAAGAGGAACATGGCATCAGGATTGAAAGAAGACTCACTAACAGACTGTGATATGCAGATGATATAAGCTTGCTTGCTGAAAGTGAAGAGGACTTCAGATACTTACTGATGAAGATCGAAGACCACAGCCTTCAGTATAGATTGCACCTCAATGTAAAGAAAACAGAAATCCTCACCTCTGAACCAATAAATAACATCATGATAAATGGAATAAAAGTTGAAATTGTCAAAATTTCATTTTGCTTGAATCCATTATCAACACTCAAGGAAGCAGCAATCAAGAAGTGAGACGCCATATTGTATTAGACACATCTGCTGCACAAGACCTCTTTAAAGTGTTTAAGAGCAAAGATGTCAATTTAAGAATGAAGGTGCACCTGACTCAAGCCGTGGTATTTTCACTCCAAGTTACAGTATTTTCATATGTGTGTGAAGTTAGACAGTTAATAAGGAAAACTGTAACAGAATAAATACATTTGAGTTACAGTGTTAGAGGAGAATATTAAAAGCACCATGGACTTCCAAAAGAACAAACAAGTCTGTGTTGGGTGGGCCACCCAAAGTTGGGGTAGGTGGGTGCTGCAAAGGCAAGAAGTGACTGGCTTACAAGCTTTCAAGAGGGAACCTAGATCCAGAGGGCATGGAGGATGGTAGAATCTCCACTGAGTAGTATCCAATCTGTCTAGGCGGGGCTGATGAAAGGAGATGCAGCTAGGCCTCTTGTGATACAATAGTGAATAATTGTTATCAGGACTGATTGTGAGGGTTGGAAATGTAAAGGTAGACATTTTGTAGCAAGGAGGGGAGTGATTAACTTTTCAGTCTAGGAGTGGAGGTCCCTAGGACCATCAAGGGAGAATTGCAGAGAGTGGGACCCTCCCCAGAGAAGCAGTGACACCAGAGATGGAGGCAGAGATGATGACGTGGAGAGATGGAGCATCTGGGGACTTTAGAGCCAGAGAGAGAGAGGGGCTGTGTGCTGATGACCAGGGGGAAGGCTTGTCGTGTATACCCTTTGGTCAGTCAATAATGCATGGAGGGAATTGTAACCATGGCAATGAGACGATATACGATAGGATGAATGTAAAACTAATGTTCTCTCATGTAAACTATCACATAATTCACAATAAAACATTTAAAAATAAAAATCTGTGTTGGAAGAAGTACAATCAGAATGCTCCTTAGAAGGTCTATCTTACTTTGGACATATCAGGAAGGACCAGTCCCTGGAAAAGGACTTCATGCTAGGTAAAGTCAGTGAAAAAGAGGAAGAACCCCAATGAGATGGATTGGTACAATGGCAGCAGCAATGGGCTCAAGCTTAAAAACAATTGTAAGGATGGCATAGGACCCCCAGTATTTTGTTCTGTTGTGCATAAGGTTGCTATGAATTGAAACTGACTTAAGAGTACCTAACAACAATAACATCATTATCATGTAAAGTCTGTATGTAATGCACTTGAAACGAAAAGTCCTCAAGACCAATTATGTTATATGACTTTGAACTTTACACAGTAGGGAAATACATATATATTTTTTCAGCTCAATATATATTACTCTTATTTGAGTATATCTCCATAGTAATCCCATTCTGCCTAAGATGTATTTACCAATATATTGTTATTGAGTGCCATCGAGTCCGTATTAACACATACCAACCCCATACAGGAGCGACAGGTGAGTTTAAACCACTGACCTTGTGGTTCAAATTGACCTTGTAGTCCAGTGCATTGGTGCAATATAAATAATAAATTATTGACTAATTTTCTTAAGAGGTTCAAACCTGAAATGAAATACTGTTCTGTCTTTCCACGAAGACAATTTAACTACAGCCCTTATAAAACAGTTAGGACAAAAAAACTGGTTCTATATTATTGATTGTACAAAGATAATCTTGAAGAGCATAAAGCACATAAAGCTAGCTTAGAGTATCCTAAAACAAAAAAATTATTAGAGGAAATATTTTTGATGTCTTGAGCACAGAACAATTTGACCTGGATTTTGAAAGCCATGTAGTCTAGTTAAAACGTAATAGGTAGCAGTATGGCTGATATTATTGCTGTTCTAATGGCAAAGGGGGTTTTAGTAGCACTTTTCACTTGAAATCCATTGATTGAAAAGGAAGGTGGGTCTCTCTGTAAAAGCGACTATAAAAGCTAAGGATCACTCACATTTTCTTTCAGTCTAGTTTTCTGTCATAATCATGGGTCAAAAACTTTAATGTATAACATTTGAAAATAAAAGTTGTTAGAGCTTCCAGGTTTTCCCCCCCAGTATATCCACTGTAAAGATATCCAAATTGTAAACCCACATAGGAAAGGTGGTCAAGTTTACCTAAGCTACTGTATTGCTTACTGAAAGAAGGGAAATCTCAAGCTTTTCCATGTTTTTAAGGAATCTCTGAAAATGTTGACATTAAGTTTGATATTTAATCTGATGTTGAAGAGTTGCCAACTCCCCAGATCAATTTGAGTCATGTTAAAAAATACTTTCGCCTGTGTGGTTGGCTAGCTGCAGGTGTTTGGCTGTGAAAATTCTGAAAGCACAAACCCATACTTAGAACATTGTGGTTATGTGAACACTACTGGTTCATAATGATTCCAATGGAAGCTCAGAGAAAACATCTTTTATTACCAATTAATTTACTTCCTTTTCGGCAATGTCTCTGTGATGCCAAACATCTGGGTAAAAAATAAAATGCATCAGATAATATTTGGCAAATATTTTGTTCTTCATTCATCTAACTATTTATCATTCCACAAGTATTTATTGGGTGTTTATTGTAAGTATTATCATACCCTCAAAGAGTTTAGAGTCCAAAAAGGAAGAGTTATGCCCAAATATAAATTTTATCCTAAAAATTAGAGATTGTCACAAAAGGAATATTTAAAAAAATAATGGGCACAGACAGATATCCGTGAGATTTAGTGAAGACTTTAAATACAACATGGCAATATAACTGTTCTGAATTTTTTTTACTATAGCAAAATTTGGTCTATGTGGTAGAGACCCTTTTGCTTGCAAAACACAGAAACTATAACTAGAGAATGTTGATTTCTATTCAAATGACATGGTTGGAATATGGTGGTGGTAGTGGTGGTTATGTGCCATGGAATCGGTTCCAACTCATAGCAACACTGTACATCGAGTTTCCAAGGCTGTAAATCTTTACAAGAGCAGAAAGCCTCATCTTTCTCCCGCGGAACAGCTAGTAATTTTGAACTGCTGACCTTGTGGTTTGCAGCTCGATTCGTAACCACTATGCTACCAAAGCTCCTTTGGAATATGGTAGAAGCTTTTTTTTTTTTTTTTCATTTTTTTGTAAGAGTTGAAGGAAAGAGGGGTGAGTTATATATCACAGAATACAAGGGGGATTCAAGAAGATTATTGAAAAATGGATTTAAAAGACAATGGAATTTTTAAAAAAGGATAATGGAACTTTCTGAAGCTTCCTTGTATAAGAAGAGGTTAGTTCATAATCTGGTTTCTTTTATGTAATAGCCTAACATGTAAGGCTGTGAAGATGGTTGCAGCCATAAATGTTAGGCAAGGAATATTGGCCATGAATTAGCAGTAGAGGAGAAATGGAATTAGGAAGATCATCTGGAAACTAGTGCAGTAGTAAAAATAATAAAGGCTTGTATTATGATACTGAGAGTGAATTTAGTTTGGAGGTATGTCTTCTAGATTTGGCAACTGTAAAACCAGTACCATATGAAATCTTATTTGAATGTGAACATTGATGATTTACATGGAGCTGCAAACCAAATTAGTTGTAGGGAGAAACAGCATGTGTCAGAGGACCAAGGTTATATTCAATTTGGTGTATATTAAGTTTGAAATATAGATAGAAAATCCAATAGACATGTGGAACAGACATTTGGATGTTAGTACTGGAGGGACAGAAGAAGACCCCCAATGAAATGGATTGGCCAAGTGGCAGCATCGATGGACTCAAGTGTGGCAACAGTAGTGAGGTTGACCCAGGATCAGGCAGTGTTTCGTTCTGCTGTGCATAGGGTCACTATGAGTCAGTACCGACTTGATGGCACTTAACAACAACAACAACAACTGGAGGTCTGGGAATTATGCAGAAATGATCATAGAAATCTAGTGATTATCTAGAGAGTAGTATATGGAGAGAAGCGAATGAAGAGAGAATGGTCAAAATGGTGATTTAAATACCATGATATTTAGAAAAATATAAATGTGCTATGTTCCTAAACTGTCTGAATAAATGCTTAATTTTTTTCACTTTTCATCTAGATAATTTACTAGCATGGGATATCTATATTTAAAAAATTATAATGTGATTTAAAAATTTGTTATTATATGCAGAGAAGTGTGACTGATTCCTAATATATGAACTTCATGCCAAGACCTATATACAATTATCAGATTCCTTTTTAATCTTTAATTTTCTGTCTGAAAAGACACAACAACCAAAGGGGGTTTTCTTGAATAGCATATTCAGTTATAGATATAATTCATTTATATGCTTTGGTCAGATCCAAGCATACAAGATGACTCACAAACAGTAGACATTGTTGTTAATTGTTGTCACATTGATTCTGACTCATAGCCAACCTGTATAGGGTTTCTGAAGAGCGACTGGTGAATTTAAAAAGCCACTCTTACAGTTCAAACCCACCTTGCAGTCCAGTGAATTATCCCACAGTGCTATACTAATTCAAGGTAAATTTGAAGTGAAGTTAGCCCATCAGTACTTTAGAAAGTTTAGTCTTGTCCATAGTGGAGTAGGATAAACACAGGTTGTTTTTGTTAGGTGCCATCTAGTCGGTACAGACTAATAGCGACCTTATACACAGCAGAACGAAACACTGCCCGATCCTGGGCCAACCTCACTACTGTTGCCATGCTTGAGTCCATGGATGCTGCCACTTGGCCAATCCATCTAGTTGAGGGTCTTCCAGAAATCTGTTGTTCCTCAGAAACCCTAAATAGGGTCACTATTAGTCAAAACTGATTCAATGGCACGGAGCAACAAAAACAATTCTATAAATGGAGTAGCATTACTGCTAAGAATTAGACTAATGGTATAATTAAAACTTAGCTATTGTTGTTGTTAAGTGCTGTCGAGTTGGTTCCGACCCATAGAGACCCTGTATAGAGTTTCCAAGGAACAGTTAGTGAATTTGAACCACCGATAAGGCAGTTCAAACCGATCTTTTGGTCCACTGCTTATCTTACAATGCCACACTAGAACTTCATGGTACTTTAAATATTCTTTTCCAACACCATAATTCAATTGCATCAATTCTTCTACAGTCTCTTCCCTATTCATTGTCTAAGTTTCACATGCATAACAGGCTATTGAAAATACCATAGTTTGGGTTAGGCACATCTTAGTCCTCAAACTGACAACTTCACTCTTTAACACTTTAAAGAGTTCTTTTGCAGCAGATTTGCTAATGCAGTACTTTATTTGATTTCTTGACTGCCTCTTCCATGAGTGTTGATGGTAGATGCAAGCAAAATAAAGTCTTTGACAACCTCAATCTTTTCTCCATTGACCATGATGTTATTTATTGGTCCAGTTGTGAAGATTTTTCTTTACTTTGAGGTGCGACCCATACAAGGCTCTGGTCTCTGACTTTCATCAATAACTATTTATGCCCTCTTAATTTAGCAAGGTAAGGAGCTCTGCTAGTGTAGTGGTTATGAATCGGGCTGCGAACCGCAAGGTCAGCTATTCGAAACTACCAGCTTCTCCATGGGAGAAAGATGAGGCTTTCTGCTCCCGTAAAGATTTACAGACTTGGAAACCCTGTTCAGGGTCGCTATGGGTCGGAACCGACTCTACAGCACTTAACAACAACAATTTAGCAAGGTTGTATTCATCTGCATATCACAGTTTGTTTATGAGCCTTCCTCCAATCTTGATTCCACATTGTTTGTTCTTCATATGAGGGATTATTTTCTCCACATACAGATTAAATAAGTATGGTGAAATAACACAATGCTGGTGCACACCTTTCTGGATTTTTAAACCATTCCGCATTCCCTTGTTCTGGAGTGCTGTAGCTCCATACAGTAAGCACTGGACTCCAAATCACAAGTTCCGCAGTTGGTGCCCACCAGCCACTTTGTGGGAGAAAGATGAGGCTTTCTGTCTCGACAAAGATGTAAAGCCTCTTAAACCCTATACAGAGATGGTATGATTCGGAACTGATTTGATAGCACTTAACAACAACAACAACAGCAACAAACATAAGTTAAACAAAATTAACCAATTTTGTGTATAATGTTTTAATGTTTTGTTTTTGTACATCCACCATTAAAATTTCAGAGCACTACTCAATGTTTAATAAATGTTTCTTCTCTAATTAAAAGCAAAAGGAACGGAAAGAATGCTTCTTTTAAGGGAAATTTAATTTTGTACTTTTGAATTACCTAACTCCTTATTCATACACATGTTGTTTTGTAAAACTCAAAGGAACTCTTTGAGCCTTTTGTCTTAAGAGTAGGAAGTTCTACTTTGCCAAGTATAAGTGAGAAAAGGTGCCAAGGGTTTCAAGTTTTATTTAAAATTAAATTAAAACTCATATTTGAGGAAACTTGGCACAAACTTGGCAACATGTTATCATTGGAAAACAAAATCTGCTTATGAAGGATGGATTTCTTGGGACCCAACCAAAACATACACCAAAAATCAAGCAAACGAAAAATGGATAGAGTATATGTAGTTGGAAATAAATCTTCTTTGTAACTGACAGCTGAGGCATCATGAATCTTGGGAGAAACATAGTCAAATTGGGACCATTTGTTTTGTTTTTTAATATAACATGTAGTCATCACGCAGCAATAATTAACCACAATAGCTTATACTTCTTGAGTAGTTATTCAGTGCCAGGTACTTTGATAAAAGTTTTGTAAGTTTAATGTAACTTAATACTCTCAACAGTCATACATTTAGTATTGTATTCATTCTCTCAATCACACTATTAGGCAAAAGAGATGTTAGGTTAGGTTTCCTGGTTTATACAGAATCATTAATTTATATCTTCTTGGCCACTTCATTTTGACAAGTGATATACATTTATTATGTGATATACATTATGATGGAGTAATTTGTGAGTGTGATGCAGTAGTTTTCCTGTGAAAAGACAAGGAATGGAGACTTAAGTTTTATATGTCAGATAGCCACCTTGATGTTCTTAAATGGTTCCAACCAGTACCATCTGTATTAGCCATTCTATGTACATATGCATGTGTACTCTTACAAATTGTGAAGGACTGGAAACATATGGGATATCTACCATGATGGCCTAGTATTTGTGATCTAGAAATACAAGTAGTAAATCATTCATTTGAATCCTTTTTATATATTGATTTGTCTGGAGTAAGCACCTATACTTTTGCTAACCTTTAGTGCTTATCTGTACAATAATTTTGTCTTCTGTGATCTTTACTGTTTATTTGTTTTTGTTTTTTAGTGAATACCAGTTGCTGTTGTTAAGTGCCAGTGAGTCAGTTCCAACTCATAACAACCCTGTATACGGTTTCTAAGGAACAGTTATTGGGTTTGAATTACAGAGCTTACAGTTAGCTGCTCAGTGCTTACCCTACAGCACCACACCAAGACTCCAGTGAAGATCTAGGTTCAGTCAATACTTACTATAGTGCAATGATTTCCTTCAGTTTGTTGATTTTGCATTGTTCATCTGGTTCTAGTGTGACTTTTAATTCCTTGTGATTATTGTGTCTGCAATTCTGGCTGTTTCCACAAGGAGTGTGAGAACACAGATTAGATATCACCACATTTAGATCATATAAACATAACAAGATTCAATTTTTTATACGGTGCTTAGACAAAAATATAGTTCTATTACCGTTCTACAACATTTATGATCAATACTTATTAAATGTTTTCATCTTCTTTGTCTCTCTGCCTGTGCCTTTACCTCTCTGTGTTCCCTAGAGTTTGGTTCTTGGCCCTCTTCTATCTTCCTTTTCCTATACATGCTCCTTTGGTTATCCTCTTCACTTCCATGTCTTATAAGAGACACCCATAAGCTACAATGAATTTCTGAGCATAAACTCTATCCTGTGTATTTTTAGCTTCCTAAAGACATCACTAGAATTTACATTGGTAGTACAAGTTCAAATATCACAGAAGAAACCTATCATTCCCTTCATGGTTCAGCATTATATCTCTAAAGATTAACCAGTCATCCTTGATGTTCCTTCTCCTTTATCATCCACATGGAGGTTTATCGTTTGAACCCCTAAAAGCCCCCTTTATTATTTATTACTTTAAGCCTGCCTTAATTGCAGTCTATATCATTTATCTCCTGCATGACTGAGCAAATCTCTCAACTCTCTCTACCTTTAATCTATTTCTAACTCTTCTAACTGTACAGATTGTCATCAATTGCCATTTCTCAAAAGCACACATCTTTCACCCTGCCCCATTCATACTGTCCACAGGATAAAGTTCAAACTCTTTAGCAAGACCTACAAAGCTTTCCAAGATCTGGTCCAACAAGCAACCTCATCTTCTAGTTCTCTGTACCTTACTCCCAGACCCTTTATCTTTCCCAGATAGTCTCTGCCCTTTCACTCATATATTTTGTCCATGCTATTTATTCTAATTGGAATGTCCTTCTTATTCAGTCTCCTCTGCCTAGAAAACCTCTCCTCATCTTTTAAGGCCCATTAACATGGTGACTCCATACCATAAGCACTGGACTGCAAATCACAAGGTCAGCTGTCCAAGCCCACCAGACACTCCATTGGAAACAGATGAGGCTTTCTGATCCTACAAAGATTTAACTCAGTAAACATTATACAGAGTCTCTATGAATAGGAACTGACTTAACAGCAACAATAAACCATACTAATTTATATGCCCATGCCTCTTTCCTTTCCCCAATTCTATTTCCTTATTAATTTAAAGGCTTTTTTTTTTTAAATTACCTTTACTAATGCATGAATGTTCCTTTGCTAAATTGTCTGTTTACATAGGAAGTAAAATAAATACAAATATTATTTCAAGTTAATAAGAATAAGCTAATATTGATTGAGTATTATAAATTCTAATATGTACTTTTCGTGGAGTATCTCATTTTGGTTATGAAATATAATCAAAACAAAAACACTAAATTAAATATTTAAAAGTGAAGCACTACATTTTTAGAGTATAAAGACGCACTGGATGTTTTCTTTTTTTATCTATATAACTACAGATCTCAGACTGCATTTGACTTTTGGTTAACATAGAGCACTTAATCTTTTTCTTTTCTTGCTTTCATTTTAGTTCAAAGGAAAAAAAAATTTCTGCCATCAAGTCAGCTCAAAATCATAGCAACTCTATAGGACCGAGTAGAATTGCTCCATAGAGTTTCTGAGACTATAAATCTTTATGAATGAAGACTGCTTCATCTTTCTTTCATGGAGCCACTGATGGGTTCCAACTCCCTTCCTTTCAGCTAGCTGCTCAACCCACTGCAACATCAGGATTCCTTTTATTTCAGTCAGATAGCATTAAATAAATATTTCACATTGCTGGAATGTCAGACCACAGTCAGAATTCTTATTGTGCCCCATACTCACACTTGGGCAAATTATCAATGTTGTTTTTAAGTGCCATCCAGTTGGTTCTGACTCATATCGACCCAGTATTGGGTTTCTAAGAAGTAGCTGGTGGATTTGAAATTAAACACAGAGGCACAAGAAACAAATTACCCATCCTATTTATGAACTAATTTAGCTAATAAAAATAAGCAGTATTACTTAGTTCTTTACTGTTTTCAACCAGTCTAAAGTAGTAAGTTCATTATTAATAATATTCAGTAGTAAAATAATAACAAATAATAAGCAAAGAAATGTAAAAATGTTCTGAAGGAATTTAGAAAATTGAAATCATCTTATACTTCTGCAGCTAAAATGATCTTACAGAGGCGGAAGTGAAACCCAAGGAGATCCAATATCCTGCAGAAAATCACCCAACTGCTTATCAGTGGGTGAAACTAGAATCCATGTGGCCTATTCAATTATTCCTTGACTACAGAAATGTCTTTTTCTAGAATTTCTTCCTTTTCCTTTGACTTCTTTAAATATCACTGATTTTTTTCGTTGATAACAATATGATACCTTTTATAATTTTTCTTCAACTTCAAATTTGTCTTATGGTTTCCTTACAGCCTGTGCCCTTTGTCCTTGTAAAAAAAAGTTTCATTCCATCTGCAGAATTTTTTTTTATAATTTTCATTATTTGTGTTTCTTTGAACCACCTCTGACTTTTTCGGTATTCACCCAGAGACTGCAAGATGTTTAGGGATCTTAAACTGTTGAATGTCATTTGCTCAGATAAGATCAGCTAAAATAACAGCAACCAAAAGCTAACAATGAAGAGAAACTGCTGTTTAGCCAAGTTTATTCATCTTGGCTTTGGTATTCTTTCAGTTGTACGGCTGCTGCAGCGGAATGCTGTATGTTGAAACTTGGATGGATTTCATTTTGGAGAATAGCAATAAATCTGAGAGTGAAAAATAAAGCTAGAAAGTGATATCTGAGAGTGAATAATTATTCCAACACAAATGTTAAAAGGTACATATTTATATAAAAGAGAAAATAAATACAATATTATTCATTTTTATTGTTTTAAATTAGCAATTTGGCAATTACTTACCATACTACCTATTCATTCTCTGAATACTTTATGTTCTGTTTTTCTTATCAGAGTGCAATAGGAGACCACTGGACCCAGTCTAGATGCTAATTTTTAAGTTTTAAACATGCTGGAATGATGTATGCACCTGTTTTGTTTTGCTTGATTATTTCTCAAATACTTTTGTTTTCCTATATCATCCAAATCACTTGTCAGATCAATTTCAAATAAGAGGCCATGGGATGACCCATCTGACCCTTTCTCTGAAGAACTATAAAGTGCTTTTACACACAAGTGTAGAAAAGATTTCCTTTTTCTTTTCTTTGTTCCCCATGGTGGTGTCTTTTGATTTACACCTGTGGTCCACACATGAGAGACCCAAGTCTGCAACATAAAAAAGTAGAGGCAGGAGAAGAATAAAGAGAGACTCGGGAGGGGGCTTTTATGAGTATAGGCACCTTAGAGTTTAGCAACCACCTTTGCCAGTAGTAATGGTTTGCTGAAGATGCTTGAGGAAAAGAGAAAACAAAACAAAAGCTGAGGCATTATGAAAGTACTTCAGCTGTGCATTTGGTTGTTTTGTTTGGCCCAAAGAATATTAAAGGGACCAAGGGAATGTTCACTCCCTCTATCCACATTTGCCATTTTGCAGCAAAGTGTCATTTCTGATGACTGGTCTAGTTAAACATGTGCACAGAGCACATAATTGTTGTCTGGGTTGTTCTGAACAACAGTTTCATAAATTTCTGGCAGGAATTATGAACAAAATGCAACATCCATGAGATATTATTCCTGGCCCACAGCATGCTCAGTGCTGAAAGGAATCCAGGCAGTGGTTCTAAAATAAATATCTCATATTCACCTTTCCTTTCTAATGCTTCTTATAGCGATTTAAATAGGAATTTTATTATGCTTTCCCATTCAATTGTCTTTAATAATGTCTTCCCCGCTCATGATTGTTCATTCAAATCTACACAATATCTGAGGACTTCGCTGGGAAAGCAGAATTTTCAAAATAAAAAGTAAACAGAGAACAATACAATGCAACTCAGTGAAAGTTTCCCCACTGCTCCAATCCACTTTGATTCTACCCTTCCGTGTTCTATATTACTTCTTGATGGTCCATTGTATTGTTCACTCTTTGTTTTATAGAATTACAATATTTTTAATTGTATCTTAGATGAGAATTTACAGAACCAACTAGTTTTCCTTCTTATGGTTTTTATATATAATGTTCCATGACATTGATTGAATTCCCCACAATGTGTAGGCACTCTCCTCATTTCTACTCTGGATTCCCTGTTTACTTTTGTTAGAATTTTCTACTCCTTCCTGCCTTCTTATCCTTGCTTTTAAGCAAATGTTGCCCTTTTGATCTTTTATAATTGTTCTAAGGAACACATTCCAGTCCTGGTGTGACACCATAGGATAAACACTGAACTGCTAACTGAAATGCTATGGTTCAGAACCACCAGCTGCTCCTTAGAAACCTGATGCGGGTTCACTATGAGTTGGAACTTACTTAACAGCACTCAACAAAAACAACAAAGGGTCACATTCCTCATGGGTGTAGTTGTTTATCTGATTGCTGTTGTTGTTGTTGTTAAGTGCTGTCGAGTTGGTTCCGACCCATAGCGACCCTGTACAGGGTTTCCGAGGGTGTAAATCTTTACGGGAGTAGAAAGCCTCATCTTTCTCCCACGGCTGGTAGTTTTGAACTGCTGACCTTAAGGTTCGCAGCCCGATTTGTAACCACTACGCTACCAAAGATGGACCTACCCATTATTTGACCAAAAGGTAGTCATCAGGAAGGGCTTCAGTTCCAGGTCAGTAGGGTGTCATGGGACCATAATCTCAGGATTTCTCCAGTCTATGTCAGTTCAGTAAATAATCTTTTTGATCATTAAATTTTTTGTTTTATGAATTTCTTCCACTCTGCCTAGGACCCTGTGGAATGGTGTCAGTTAGTGGATGGTACTGGTGGTTATAGTTCTTCTGGTTTTGGTGTTATGTAGGCTGTGGTTCATATGCATATGGTCCATTAGTCCTTTGAACTAATTGCTCCTTTGATCCTTTGGTTCTCTTCACTCTACTTTGCTCTGGTCTGGAAGAGACCAATAGTTGTATCTTAGATGGAAGTTGTATCTTACTGGAAGAGACCAATAATTGTATCTTAGTTTTTTTTTTTACTTCTGTGTTCATATTTAATAAATTCATTTTAAAATTCAAAAACATTTTAAACATAAAGGGAGAAAATGAGTGCCCATATAGCCACCACATTTATTTCATAAACTTTAACATTTTAGACTGATACATGAACCTTAAAGGACAAATAATAACATTTAGAAACAGGAAAGATAGAGCTGTAGGAGTCAGGAAGAAAGTATGAATGAAATAAGCTCTGGGATTTGCAAGGTATAATGTCAAGTATCAAGCCAAGATGTGAACTCCATATAGAGAGGGGAAGGTGAGAAATTCCATTATAAGGAAGAATTCAAGAGAAGAGAGATCTGGACACATTTTACCAGCCATCTAATAAGTGCCTCGCTAGGAAAGACGAGAAGTCTAGTACTAATTTACCTTGGAGTTACAACACTACTTTATAGTTAAGAAAACTGATATTAATGGTTAAGGTCAAACTACTAGTAAATTGTGTATCTTAGTTTTTAAGACCTAAGACACCACTCAACACAGGCACAGAAAAGTCACTTTACAAACTATGTTGTGCCAATTGATGTATATTTCCCCCTAGTTTATAATTCTTTGTTTTCAGTCCTAGACCTTTGTCCTTTGAGGTATTTTGTTGTTTCAGAAGTTTCCATGTTTATGAACCGTATGTATTTTATTGTCTATATTAGGTATATGCGGCATCTACAATTATGTATGTAGAAATAACCACAATCAATCCTATATCTACAGGTGTGTGAAATTTCTTATATCATCCCACATCATTTTAACACACCTATCTACCTGTCAGTTTGTCATACTGTGGTGGTTTGTGTGTTTCCATAATTCTGGAAGCTATACCATTGGTATTTTCCATACCAGTAGGGTCACCCATGGTGGATAGGTTTCAGCTGAGCTTATAAACGAAGACAAACTAGGAAGAAGGAGAGACAGACTACTTTCGAATATTTAGTCACTGAAAATCTTGTAAATAGGAGTGGAACACTGTCAGCACCAGAATATTGAATATTGAAACATGATGAAGAGCACCAAAATATTATCAAATATAGTGCCAGAAGATGAGCACTTCTGGTTGAAAGACACTCAAAGTACAACTGGGGAAAATCTGCCTCCTCAAAGTAGAGTTGACTGTGATGATGCAAATGGAGGAAAGCCTTCAGGACTTTCATTTGCAGATGGCGCACAAATTCAAAATGAAGAGAAACAGCTGTAACATCCATCAAGAATTAGAACATAGAATGTATGAAGTGTGAATGTAGGAAAATTGAAATTTACCAAAAATGATATGGCATACATAAACATTGATATCCTAGGCATTAGTGAGCTGAAATGGACTGGTCCTGGCCATTTTGCATCTCACAATCACATGGTTTACTATGTTGGAAATGACAAATTGACATCACATTCACCAAAAGAAGATATCAAGTTCTGTCTTGAAGTACAATGCTGTTTGTGATAGGATAATATCCATATGCCCACAAGGAAGGCCAGTTAATATCACTATTATTCAAATTTACACATCGACCACTAGATCCAGTGATGATACCATTGAAGAATTTTACCACCATCTTCAGTCTGAAATTGATTAAACATGCAATCAAGATGTATTGACGATACAAAGGTTGGAAACAAAGAGGAAGGATCAGTAGCTGCAAAATATGGACTTGGTGATAGAAACAATGCTGGATATCACATGATAGAATTTTGAAGACCAATGACTTCTTCATTGCAAATACCATTTTTAAAACAATGTAAAAAATGACTTATACATAGACCTTACCATATGGAATACACAGAAATCAAGTTGACTCCATCTGTGGAACGAGATGGTGGCAAAGCTCCATATCATCAGCAAAAACAAAGCCAGGGGCAGACTGTGGAACAGACCATCAATTGATCATATGCAAATTCAGGCTGAAATAGATTAAAACAAGCCTATAAGAGTCAAAGTACAGCTTTGAACATATACCACCAGAATTTAGACATCATCTGAAGAATAGATTTGATATTTCAGACACTAAAAACCATAGCGACTCAAGAAGATAAAGTCAACTGTTGTGACAAAAATACAGATTTTCTTTATAGACAATAAATAACTAGAAAATTAAATAGAAGAAAAGATATAATCAATTTAGGGTGCAAAAAGTTACTTTCATATAAGTCTATTTTTAAATGGAAGCAGACAGAAAATCATGATTAAAAAGGCTTTTATATTTAGAAATTAAGAGGTCACCAGAGACTTTTAAAATAGTTTGAGAACAGTGATAAGAAAGAAAGCCAGCACTAGGAGTTTAAGACAAGAATAAGGAGGTAGAAGAGATAAATAAAAAATAGATTATTTTTAGTTTTGTACTATTCTGTTAACTTTTTTTTGCATCAGTACGGTTTCCTCATCTTTTTTCTCCATTTTCTTAATCTTCTTTCTTCTTCTTACCTTAAGTGATATGGTAGTCAATGCCATATTTCTTCATTTAGATCTCATGGCACTGTGGGCTAATGCGTCAGACTGCAAAGTCTTTTGAACTGCAAGGTTGGTGGTTCAAGCTCACCAGCTTCTCCTTGGAAACCCTATACGGGGTCACTATGGGTCAGGATCGACTCAACAGCACTTAGCAACAACAACAACAAATTAATTCTACCACTCACCGACAAACAGGAAAACAGGCTTAGGAAACATTTCTTAGGTGGATTACAAATGTAAATACAGTGTCTTAGACAGAAATGTTGTTGTTGTTGTCAGGTGCCATCGAGTCGGAACTGACTCATAGCAACCCCATGCACAGCAGAACCAAACAATGTCTGATCCTGGGCCAACCTCACTACCACTGCCACACTTGATGCCATCAATGATGCCACCTGGCCAATCCATTTCGTTAGAGGTCTTCCTCTTTTTCTCTGACCCTCCATCTTACCCAGCATGACATCCTTCTCCAACGATTGTTTCCTCCGGACAATATGTCCAAATTAGGAGAGACGAAGCTTAGCCATCTTGGCCTCCAACAAGCACTCTGGCTGCACTTCTTCCAAAACAGATCTATTGGTTCTTTTGGCAGTCCATGGCACTTTCAGTATTCTCCTCCAACACCACAACTCAAAGGCATCAATTCTTCTACGATCTTCCTTATTCACTGTCCAGCTTTCGCATCCATATGAGGCTATTGAAAACACCATGGCCTAGTGTTTTCACCTTAGTCCTCAAGCTGACATCTCTGTTCTTCAACACTTTAAAAAGTTCCTGTGCAGCAGATTTGCCCAGTGCAATACGTCATCTGATCTCTTGACTGCTGCTTCCGCGAGTGTTGATAGTTGATCCAAGAAGAATGAAGTCCTTGACAACTTCAAGAAATACCATGTGTTTAATCCTGAAATATACCCAGTCCAGGGTTCTATTTTCCTATTCTTTTTCAAAACTGAGGCATCTTTAATACTTTCATCTATCTTATTTGTGTTCTGTTATCTTTCCTCAGCCTGTCCATTGCTGACTTTCTTATGACTAACAGTCTTTCATCTGTCTTTTACCATTCTCCCAAATTTTTCATTATTTTATTCTTTCCTGTGTCAACAGTAACCCAGTAAACCTGGAGGAATAGAGTTGATTGTCTGTGTATAAAGGATATCAGGTAGCATATTGTAAGTTATTCTTATTTGTAGTAAACATAGCACATTAAAAAACACACGACAAAAGATGACTGATCACATCTGACCACCTAAGGCCATTGGCAATTCTGGAAATAGACAACTTTGAGCTATTTGCAAGTCTTAACAAACTTACACAGCGTTAGAGGCACTCACTCATCAATGCCAAGAAATTTGGAAGACAATTACCAACTGTTCAGAAGACATTCATATTTGTGCCTATTCCAAAGAAAGGTGACCCTATGGAATGCGGAAATCATTGGACAATATCATTGATATCCCATGTAAGTAAAGCTTTACTAGAGACAATACCAAAATAGCTGCAACCATACATCAACAGAAAACAGCCAGAGGTTCAAACCGGATTCAGACAGGGATGTAGAAGGAAGGATATCACTGCTGATGTCTAATGGATCTTGGTTGAAAGCATAGAATACCAGAAAGGTGTTTACCTGTACTTTATTGACTATGCAAAGTGTTTTGATTGTGTGGATCATGACAAGATATGGATAACATTGCAAAGAACAAGTGTTCCAGAATGCTTAATTGTACTCATGAGGAACTTGTACATAGATCAAGAACAGTCATTTGAACAGAATAAGAGGACACTGAACAGTTTAAATCAATAAAGTTGTGTTCTACAGTTGTATGCTTTTACTATACTTATTCAATCTATATGCTGTGCAAATGATCGGAGAAGCTGGATTATATGAAAAAAATATGGCCTCAGGATTGGAGGAAAACTTATTACAACCTGCCATATGTAGATGACACAACCTTGTTTGCTGAAAATGAAGAGGTCTTAAAATAGTCACTGATGAAGCTCAAACACCATAGCCTTTAGTATGGTTTGCACCTTAATGTAAAGATAACAAAAAATCCTCATAATTGCATCAACAAATAAAATTGTGATAAATGGAGACAAGATTGTAGTGGCCAACAATTTCATTTTTCTTGGATCCACTATCAACACTCCTGGAAGTCAAGAATTCAAACACTGTATTGCATTAGTCAGGTCTGCTGCACAAGACCTCTTTACATTGTTCAAGAGCACAGATATCAGTTAAAGGACAAAGATACACCTGATCCAAGCCATGGTATTTTCAATAGCCTCATATACATGTGAATATTGAAGAATTAATAGGAACTACAGTAGAAGAACTAATGCATCTGAGTTATGGTGTTGGAGGAGAATATTTAAAGTACCATGGACTGACAGAAGAACAAACAAATATGTGTTGAAGGAATTTCAGCCAGGACGGTGACACTTCATCTCTCAGACATTTTATCATGATGAACCAGTCCCTGGAGAAGGACATCATGCTTGATAAAGTGGAGAGTCAATGAAAAAGAGGAAGACCCCCTCAAAAGAGGATTGGCTCAGTGGAAACAGTAATGGGCTCAAGTGTAATGAGGATAGTCTGTGACTGGCTAGTGTTTTGTCCTGTTGTGCATAGGGTGTCAGAGCTGACTCAATGTTCAGAGCAAGAACCTGAACAAAGGGATAGTATGATAGAGTTAGGGGGATGATGAAACTCTTATGTATTCTGTTAGTGGTGGTGACTATAGGAATCTATACATGTTAAAATTCATAAAACAATATACCAAGTATAAGTAAATCAATTTTACTGAATGTTTATTTTTTAAAAAACAACAAACAAAATAAAATCTTTGGCCAAAAAAAAAAAAAAATTCAGAAATAAGACCACACAAATTCAGTAACACCTGATCAACAAGTTTTACATAAACTGTGAAGCTAGCCAAGTAATTAATGAGCCGTGTTTTTACTTTCATTCTTTCTTATAATACTGATGCAAAAATGACCTTTTAGGTGGGAGGGAAATTCATTTGTGTAATATTGTAGTAGTTAATTCTTATTTGTAGTAAACCTTAGTACATTGTCCATTTCGTCACTTATTTCCCATAAGATCTGTTGATTCTCCATCCAGATGACTTATTGATTAAGTTCATTTTTTTTCCCATTTACACCATCATCTCTCATCATGACTATCACAGTAACCTCCCAAAAGCTCTCCCAGCTTTAATCTGGATTGCATTCTCCGCAAGTAGCCAGAGTTATCTTGAAATTTTATTTATTTATTTATTTATTTTTAATTTAAGGTTTTTATTGTGGATTGAGTGAAAGTTTACAGGGCATATCATTAGTTTTACAGTCAACAAATCATAACCTTGTTTCATTACAATGATTATAATCCCCTTCATGTACCATCAGTTAACAGTAATTCTCTGTATCCACTTTAGCTTTTTTAAAAACAAACAAAAACTACTCAAGCATGTATAATAATTTACATCTCCAGAGGGCACATTCTGCAAGTCTGCTCCTGGCCACCAGCTCTTAGTCCTTCTCTTCTTAGTTGATGAATCTAGAGTCCTCAGCCGCTCCCCCTCTCCATGCCCCCATCTCTGCCTCCTTCTCTGGTGTATCTTGAAATTTTTAATATTAACATGGTAATCCTTTGTTTAAAATCCTCAAATGACTTCCAATATAACATAAGAAAAAAATTTAAATGGTTGGTATGATGAGCATGGCTGTGTATCTCCTGACCTATTTTACTTCTATGGCTTCCACTGAACGCTGTATCTCTCCCTCACTGACTTCCAAACTTCCTGGTCTTCTTTTAAATTCTAGATGTACCAGGTACTACATATCCCAGGGCCCATACAAAGGAGGTTTTCAGTGGCTAACTCCTCAGAAATAGACACCCTATTCCTTCTTCCTAGTTTGTCTTAGTCTGGAATCTCTCTTGAAACTGACCACTTTAAAACTTTAGTTTTGTTAAAATGTGCAAATAGAAATAATACAACAATTCACATATTCTCTGGCTTCTAAACATTTAACCATTGATGGTTTCAATAGGTGTTGTTGGTTCGTTATGGTTAAGGAATAGTTCAGATGCCTGATATTCTGTGAAAGCCAAACTCTCCCTTCTTTTTACCCAACAAACTCAGTTCCCTTTTCAGAAGTCTTGTCGAATGTTTTCTTTGTTTTCCTTGCCATCTTGCTGCTTAATTTGATAGATTTCATTTTCTAGTTGTATAATAGTCCATGCAATCTCATAATTCTTACTAACCAGAGATACCCAAGTAGATCCATTTCTCTCAGTTTTGACCCAGCTGTTAGTTGCATGTTCTTTCGCTGCCAGTTTAAATCTTGAATATGTTTCCTTAACTTTTGGAGCTCTTTCTGGGAGTGTTCAATCATATGAACTAAATTTTAATTATATACTTTCCAAGCATTGCATCCATGCTGTGACATGTAGTTTTAGATTCTCAATTCAGACTGCTGGTGTTCTAACTGGGCCATAGAATTATGTACATATTCTTGCCATGCAATAATATAATTTTTCTGACCTTAGGAAGGGACTGGAAGTTCATATCGTTTCATACTAAGCAACACAATTAGTTGCCGAGCAGACAATCTTGCAAATTCATTTCTCATTAGGTCTGTCTAAAAAGCAAAATAATCAGGGACTGTCAGGTAGCTTGTGTAGTTCTCTGTAGGCTGGTATCTATGAGTTTCCTCCTCCAACAATGTCACAGACACTTCCTGCACAACAGTCACCTCATAACCTTGATCAAAATAGGGCAGTACATCCACCATAACCTCTCCAGCTAGTAAACCTGTGTCCACCATTGCAGGGACCTTAAATTGGATTGTCAATGGTAGACTTTTGCAAGACCAATGACATTCATTGTAAAGATGTTTTTTTCCAACAACATATATAGAAATTTTACACGTATATCTCTCCAGATGGAATACATAGGAATCAAATTGACACTATCTGTGAAAAAAGAGGATGAAAAGGCTCATTCTCATCAACCAAAATAAAGCCAGGGGCTGACAGTGGAACAGACCATCAGTTGCTCATATGCAAGTTCAGGCTGAAGCTGAAGAAAATGAAAGCATCCAAGAAAGCCAAAATATGACTTAGAGTGTATCCCATCTGAATTTAGAGACCATCTCAAGAAAAGATTTGATACATTAAACACTAATATCTGAAAACCAGAAGAGTTGTGGCATGATATCAAGAACATCATAAATGAAAAAATAAAAAGGTCATTAAAAATACAGGAAAGAAAGAAAAGACAAAAATAGATGTCAGCTCCCCTCTAAGACTGAAACTCAAAGGGAACACTTTAGTAGACATGTAAGCTTGCCAGAAAACACATTGGTCTACTGGTGAATGGAAGAGGAGGAAAGGTGGCAATTAAGAAATGGGCTAAGTTCAACCATGTTCCATAGACTACTGTTGACTTGGAGATGAGAGAAAGAAGAGGAAGGACTGGTTGGTTCAAAGTGTAGTGAGACCTGGGGATACCTGAGCCCTTGGAAAAGGACATAGCTACGGAGGGCTAGAGCTAATAGTGAAGCATCCAGCTATTATGAAGAGAGGGGAGATGTACAAGAAGAATACCCAAACTTGCAGATAGTACTCATTTGATCTAGCCTCGATGGCTTGATAATCAAATATTGACTAGAGGAAGAGAAAAAAAAAATTTTTTTGATAAAGAAAAGAATGTAAATTGCTACAATTTGATGAATTTGACCTATAATTATGGATGTAGTAGCTCAAAATAACAATTGAGAGGGAAGGAGTCTTCACATCAAGTATCAATGTTATCTCCTCTGTATACAGGGTAGATAAGGACAGACAACTTAGACATTGGCTACCTAAAATGAGGGGGAAATAAAGGCATGAAGTGACTGGCTTATGAGTTTTCAAGAGAGAGTATAGTTTAAAAGTGTGTAGGGGAAGACAAAGTCCCCATTGAATAGTTTTCATCTCGTCTAGATGGGTCTGGTAAAAAGAGATGGGGGATAAGATTCTTATGATTCAACAGTGAGTAATTGATATCATGAATAATTGTGACTATCATAATTGTAAAGGTAGAAGTTTTGTAACAAAAATGGGGAAGTAGTTAATGTTACAGTCCAGAAACAGAGGACCCTAGGATCATAAAGGGAGAAGAGCACAAGCAGAAAGCGAGACCTTATCCAGAGAAACAGCGATACCAGAGATGGGAACATGGAGAGAGGGAGCAGTTGAGGACTCTAGATTCATGGAAAGAGAGGGACTGAGAGCTGGCGGCCAGGAGGCAGGCTTGCAGAATGTGCCCTTTGATGGTTTAAATTATTACACATGCCTGAGTGTTTAAAAAAAAAAGAGCTAAAATAAATAGAGAGAAATATTGTTAATTGATGGTACATGGAAGGGATTATAATCATTGTAATGAAACAAAGTATATAATTTGTTGGATGTGAAACTGATTATCTGCCCTATATACTTTCATTCAATTCACAATAAAAACTTAAAAAAAAAAAAAAGTCAGAAGAGACACTGAAGTTTGCCTTTGAATATAAAGCAGCCAAAACAAATGGAAGAAATAAGGAAGTAAAGGAGATGAATAGAAAAGTTCAAAGGGCAACTTGAGAAAACAAAGAAAAATATTACAAAATTTTTTTTGCAAAGAACTGGATCTAGAAAACCAAAAGGGAATAACATGCTTAGCATTTCTAATGCTGAAAGAACTGAAGAAAAAAGTCAATCCATGACTGCAATATTGAAGGATTGTTGTTGTTGTTAAGTGCCGTCAAGTCGGTTCTGACCCATAGTGACTCTCTAGAGGGTTTCCAAGGAGTGACTGGTGAGCTTGAACCACCAACCTTGCAGTTCAAACCAACTGTGTAGATTGGAAAAATATTGAACAGTGCCCAAAGTATCAAAACAAGATGGAAGGAAGACACAGAGTAACAGTACCAAATATAATTGGTTGACATTTAATCATTTTCAAGAGATAGTTTATGATGAAAAACTGATGGTATTGAAGGAAGGAAGAAGTCCAAGCTGCAGTTAAGGCATTTGTAGAAAACAAATCTCTAGAGATTAACCGAATACTAATTGAAATGTTTCAACAGACTGATGCAGTGGTAGAATCATTTGTTAGTCTATGCTAAACATTTGGGAAATAGTTATTTGGCCATTCAACTGTTACCTGGGAGAGATCCATATTTATGCCAATTTCACACAAAAAAGGGATGAAACAGAGTGTTAAAAGTTTTAAAAAATATTAATATCACATGCAAGTAAAATTTCCTGAAGATAATTAAAAACGTTTGCAGGAATACATCCATAGGGAGCTGCTAGAAGATGAAGAGTGGAAAGAACAGAATGTCAAGTACAAGTATCTCTTAAGTGCAGGCTTCAAAAATTTGGTGGACAATGACACTGCAAGATCATGGAATTTTCCCATGAACTTTTTGAAGCCTCTTCCTATTTATGTCAATGTTGTTTTTAGGCACCATCTAGTTGGTTCCAACTCATAGGAACTCTATGCACAATGGAATAAAGCATTGTCTTGTCCTCTTCCATCCTCACAATTGTTATGTTTGAACCTGTATATAATTTCCAAACTCTGTTAACTCCTTTTTTTTTTTTTTTTTAAATGGGCACAAATATTGATCTCTTTCAGTTTATTGGCCAGGTAGCTGTCTTCCAAATTTTTTACATAGACTAGTAAGTGCTTCTCCCACTGCATCAGTATTTTAAACCATTTCAGTTAGTATTCTGTCAATTTTTGGAGCTTTGTTTTTTCTGCAAACGCCTTATGTGCAGCTTGGACTTCTTCCTTCGATACCATCAGTTGTTGATCAAATTAGATCTTGCATTGGGCAAGTCTGCTTCAAAAGATCATTTGAAGTGGTCAAGAAAAAAGATAGCAGTTTGAGGACTAAAGTATGCCAGAACCAAGTCATGGTATTTTCAATCATTTCATATGCATGTGAAATCTGAAAAACAAGTAAGAACTCTGGAGAAGAACAAATACATCTGAATCATGACGCTGATGAAGAATATTGAAAGTACCATGGACTGCCAGAAGAACAAACAAATCTGTCTTGGAAGAAGTTCAGCCACAATGTTACTTTAAAGCAAAGATGGTAACACTTTGTCTCATGTACTTTGGACATGCTACCAAGAAAGATCATGTTTCAAAATTCAATACTCTGGTGCTATCTGATAGTGTTCCACTGCTATTCATAAAGTTTTCAGTGACTAAATATTCAGAGGTAATTCATCTTTCCTTCCTCTTCATCTGTCTTAGTCTGGAAGCTCAGCTGAAATCTGTCCACCATGGGTGAACCTGCTGTATTTAAAATACCAATGACATAGCCTCCAGAATCACAGCAACATGGAAGCTACGACAGTATAACAAATTGACAGATGAATGGAAATTGTCAAAGATTTTATTTTGCTTGAATCCATCATCAACACTCTTGGAAGCAGGTGTAAAGAAATGAAATGATGTATGTATTGCACTAGGCAAATCTGCTTCACAAGACCTTTTTAAAATGTTCAAGAGCAAGATGTTAGTTTGAGGACTAAAATGCACCTGACCCAAGCCATGGTATTTTCAATAGCCTCATATACATGTGAAAGTTGAACAGTGACTGAGGAAGACTGTAGAAGAATTGATGCATTTGGGTCATAGTGTTGGAAAAGAATATTAAAAGTACTGTCAGAAGAACAAACAAAGTTGTGTTGGTAGAAGTACAAGAATGCTCTTTGGCCAAGACTAAAACTCAAAGAGAACACACAAACAGGCTTGTAAACCTACTGGTGACTGCATTGGTCTGCTTGTGAGTGGAAGTTGGAGAAAGGCAGTAATGAAGACATGGGTTGAGTTTGATGATGTTCCGTTGTCTCCGATTGACCTGGAGAGCAGAGAGAGAACAGGGAGGGCTGGTAGATCTAGAGTTTGGGAGACTTGGGAACTCCTGAGCCCAGGCACACTGACCTAGTCACTTGGGGCTAGAGCTGAGAGTGAAGCATCCAGCTGATATGAAGTGGGGGGAGGTGTGCAAGGATGCTCAAACTTTCAGTACCCTTTTGACCTAGCTTGGATGGCTTGATGATCAGAACTCAACTGTTGTTGTTGTTGTTGTTAAGTGCCGTCGAGTCGGTTCCGACCCATAGCAACCCTGTACAGGGTTTCCAAGGGTGTAAATCCTTACGGGAGTAGAAAGCCTCATCTTTCTCCCGCGGAGCGGCTGGTAGTTTCGACCCGCTGACCTTAAGGTTCGCAGCCCGATTCGTAACCACTACACTAGAACTCAACTAGAGGAAGATAAAGAAGTTTGATACAGGAAGCAAATGTAAATTGCTACAATTTGATAACCTTTTCTTATGGAAGTAGTTGCTCTAAATGCCTACTGAGAGGAAAGGAGTCTTCACATTAAGGATCAAGTCTACCCCCTCAGTACACAGGGTTGATAGGAATGGGCAAATTAGACATTGGCTAGCTAAAATGTGCAGGGTCAGGGGGGACTATAAAGGCTCAAATGTCTGCCTTACAAGTTTTCAAGAGGGACTTTATTTCAGAGCAAGGTGGGGGGAGGTAGAATCTCCACTGAATAGTTTTCATCTTGTTTGGATGGGTCTGGTGAAAGGAAATGGGATAGGATTCTTTCGATTCGATAGTGAGTAATTGTTATCATGACCAATTGCAATTGTCACAACTGTAACAGTAGAAGATGTGCAACAAAAAGAGGGAAGTAATTAATCTTACATTCCAGGAAC
>NW_006408631.1:4611990-4617383 GCF_000296735.1 Chrysochloris asiatica
CTCCACCTTACCAAACATGATATCCTTCTCCAGTGACTGACCCCTTCTGACAATATGTCTGAAGTATTAGAGATGAAGTTTGGACATCTTGGCCTGCAAGGAGCACTCTGGTTGCACTTCTTCCAAAACAGATCTGTTGATTCTTTTGGAAGCCCATGCACTTTCAGTATTCTCCTCCAACACCACAACTCAAAAGCATCAATTCTTCTGCGGTCTTCCTTATTCACTGTCCAGATTTCGCATGTATATGAGGTTATTGAAAACAACATGGCTTGGGTCAGGCACACCTTAGTCCTCAAGCTGACCTCTTTGCTCTTCAACACTTTAAAAAGGTTTTGTGCAGCAGATTTGCCTAATACAATATGTCGTTTGATTTACTGACTGCTGCTTCCATGGGTGTTGATAATTGATCCAAGATGAATGAAGTTCTTGACAACGTCAATCTTTTCTCCGTTGATACGAATGTTGTTTATTGATCCAGTGGTGAGGATTTTTGTTTTGTTTTGTTTTTACATTGAGATGCAATCCTTATTTAAGGCTGTGCTCTTTGATCTTCATCAGTAATTGTTTTAAGTTTTCTTCACATTCAGTAAGCAAGGTTGTATCATCTGCATATCGCAGGTTGTTAATGAGTCTTCCTCCAATCCTGATGCCACATTTTTCTTCATACAACCCAGCGTCTCGGATTATTTGCTCAGCATATAGGTTGAATAAGTATGGTGAAAGAATACAACCTTGTTTTAAATTTTAAACCATTCAGTGTTCCCGTGTTCTGTTTGAACAACTGTCTTGTGTTCCAAGCACAGCTTCTTCATGAGCACAATCAAGTGTTCCAGAATACTCATACTTCTCAATATTGTCCATAGCTTGTCATGTTCCACACAACTGAAAGCCTTTGCGTAGTCAATAAAGCACAGGTAAACATCTTTCTCATATTCTCTACTTTCAGCCAAGATCCATCGGACATCAGCAATAATATCCCTCGTTCCACGGCCTCTTCTGAATCTGGCTTGAACTTCTGGAAGTTCTCTGTCATTGTATGATTATAGTCGCTTATATATTACCTTTAGCCAAACTTTACTCGCATGGGATATCAAAGAGATTGTCCAATGATTTCTGCATTCTGTTGGGTCACCTCTTTTTAGAATGGGCACAAATATGGATGTCTTCCAATCAGACGGCCAGATAGTCGTCCTCCAAATTTCTTGGGAGAAATGAGTTAGTGATTCCTGTGCCGCCTCACTTTCTTGAAAGATTTCAAGTTGTATTCCATCAATTTCTGGTGCCTTGTTCTTTGCCAATTCCTTCAATGCACCTTGGACTTCCTCCTTCAGGATAATTGGCTCTTGATCATATGCTTCTTCTTGAAACGGTTGAACATTAACTATTTCCTTTGGTACAGTGACTCTGTGTACTCCTTCCATCTTCTCTTGATGCCTTCTGCATTATTCAATAATTTGCCCAGAGAATCTTTCAATAACCAAAGTCAAGGCTTGAATTTTTTCTTCATTTCCCCCAGCTTCAGAAATGCTGAGCATGTTCTTCCTTTTTGGTTTTCTGATTCCAGATCTTTGCACATTTTGTTGTAATATTTGTCTTTATCTACTTGAGATGATCTTTGAAAATTTCTGTTCAGCTCTTGAACTTCCTCATTTCTTCCATTTGCTTTAGCATCTCTACACTGGAGAGCAAGTTTCAGTGTCTCTTCTGACATCCATTTTGACCTTTTTCTTCTTTCTTGTCTTTTTAATGACTTTTTGCTTTCTTCATATATGATGTTCTTGATGTCATCCCACAATTCTTCTGGTCTTTGGTCTTTAGTGTTTAATGTATCAAATGTGTTCTTCAGATGCTCTCTATGAATATATAATATTCAGGTCATATTTTGGCTCTCTTGGACTTGTTTTTATTTTCTTCAGTTTCAGTTTGAATTTGCATATGAGCAATTGATGGTCTGTTCCACAGTCTGCTCTTGGATTGGTTTTGACTGATGATATGGAGCTTTTCCATTGTCTATTTCTGCAGATGTAGTCAATTTGATTTCTATGTATTCCATCTGGTGAGATCCATCTGTATAGTCATCTCTTTTGCTGTCTAAAGAAGGTATTTGAATTGAACAAATCATGGTTTTGCAGAATTCTATCATGCATTCTCCTTTATCATTTCTATCACCAAGGCCATATTTTCCAACTACTGATCCTTCCTCTTTGCTCCCAACCTTTGCATTCCAATCACCAGTAATGATCAGTACATCTTGATTACATGTTTGATCCATTTCAAATTGAAGAAGTTGGTAGAATTCTTCTATTTCATCCTCACTGGCTTTAGTGGGTGGTGCATAGATTTGAATAATAGTGGTATTAACTGCACGTACCTGTAGGTGTATGGATATTATCCTAGCACAGACAGGGTTGTACCTCATGACTGATCTGGATATGTTCTTTTTGACAATGAATGCTACACCATTCTTCTTCAATTTGTCATTCCCGGCATAGTAAACCACGTGGTTGTCAGATTCAAAATGGCCAATACTAGTCCATTTCAGCTCACTAATGCCTAAGATATCAATGTTTATGTGTTCAATTTCATTTTTGACAACTTCCATTTTTCCCAGATTCATACTTCGTACATTCTACGATCCAATTTTCAGTACATATTTACAGCTGTTTCTCTTCATTTTGAGTTTTGCCCCATCAGCAAATGAAGTTCCCGCGGGCTTTTGTCCCACGGGCTTTACTGCATTCGTGTCATCCCGGTCATCTCTACGTTGAGGAGGCAGCTCTTCCCCAGTCACATTTTGAGTGCCCTTTAACTTGAGGGGCTCATTTTCCTGCACTATATCTGACAATGTTTCTCTGCTGTTCACAAGGTTTTCAGTGACTAAATATTCGGAAGTAGTTCATCACTCTTTCTTTCATCTCGAAGCTCATCTGAAACCTGTCCACCACGAGTGACCCTGGTGATATTTAAAATACTGGTGGCATAGCTTTCAGAATCACAGCAACTCACAAGCCACCACAGTATGACAAACTGACAGACAAGTGGTGGTTCCGACCCATAGTGATCCTGTACAGGGTTTCCAAGGAGCAGCTGGTGAACTTGAACTACCGACCTTACAGTTCAAATGGCTTTGCAGTATGGCGCATACCCACAACGCCATACTGACCTTATAGGTCATAGTAAACAGCCCCATAGCATTTCCAAGGCCGTAATCTCATCTTTCTTCCACTGTTCAGCTGGGGTGGTTGTTGTTGTTGTTGTTAAGTGCCGTCAAGTCGGTTCCTACCCATAGAGACCCTGAACAGGGTTTCCGAGGCTGTAAATCTTTACGGGAGCAGAAAGCCTCATCTTTCTCCGGTGGAGCAACTGATAGTTTTGAACTGCTGACCTTGCGGTTTGCAGCCCGATTCGTAACCACTACGCTACCAGAGCTCCTTGTATTCGCCATGAAGTCATTTGGTCTGGCCCTGCTAAGGCAACTGCAGTTCCAGCCATCACATTGTTGTTGTTAAGTGCCGTCGAATTGGTTCCGACCCATAGTGACCCTGAACAGGGTTTCTGAGGCTGTAAATCCTTAGAGGAACAGAAAGCCTCATCTTTCTTCCGCGGAGCAGCTGATAGTTTCGAACTGCTGACCTTGCGATTTGTAATATTCGTAACCACTATGCTACCAGAGGTCCTTAGCCATCACATTGTTGTTGTTGTTGTTGTTAAGTGCCGTCGAGTCGGGTCCGACCCATAGCGACCCTGTACAGGGTTTCCGAGGGTGTAAATCCTTACGGGAGTAGAAAGCCTCATCTTTCTCCCGCGGAGCGGCTGGTAGTTTCGAACCGCTGACCTTAAGGTTCGCAGCCCGATTCGTAACCACTATGCTACCAGAGCTCCAGGGTGAGTTAATTAAATGCTTGACCAAATATAGCATGCTATTTTTTTTGTTGTTTTTATTACTTTTAATCACTAGTAGCCTAGTGGTTACGAATCGGGCTGCAAGCCGAAAGGTCAGCAGTTCGAAACTGCAAGCTGTTCCGGGGCAGAAAGATAAGGCTTTCTGCTCCCGTAAAGATTCACAGCCTCGGAAACCCTGTATAGGGTAGCTATGAGTCGGAACTGACTCCACGGCACATAGCAACAACAACAACATCCTTAAGAAAACAATTCTTTAACCATTAGCCAAATATTGCTTTCAAAAGACTTTAAAGAACTGAATGTTGTTGTTAGGTGCCTATCGAGTCGGTACGAACACATAGCGAGCCTATGCACAACAGAACATAACACTGCCCGAATAGGTGCAGACATATCATATTCTCAATACACTAAAACATAATGAAAAGCATATTGAATGTGAGAAGTGTAACAAATATGATTACTTTTATAATCCTGAGAATGCATAATAATTTAACTAGTAAACTGAAATCTGCTTTTCTATAGATTATCATAGCAATGATTTCCTGGAAACTGATGACAGTTTTGAAACAACTGCTTAGGTCACATTGAGATCCATACCTAAAATGCTTGCTTATTTATCTTCAAGTTCTCCTTCCCTTGGAAGGATGTTTTCCAAAGTCAGCCTATTCGAGTATTCCACAAATTTATTTATGTATTTTCTCAGCTTAGAACTTTTAACTTTCAGGCAAAGGCTTTAGTGAATGAAATTTTCTCATTGTAGAAAACCTTTGAGGATATTCACATTAATATACACTTTCAGTTTCAAAAATGAGGATTATTGTTGATGCCTGGTCTTTCTCTATTCTCTCAGTTGGGGTGTATTCTAAGTGTTGTTGTTTTTTCGTTAAGTGCCATGGAAATCACCAACGTGTCTTCTAGCTAAATAATTATAACAGGAGAATCTACAAAGGAGACTTTTCTATATTAGCATATGGAACACTACCAATGAGATGTCTCCTCTATATGGACACAGATGGGAATCATATTTTAATTATAATAATGCAAATGAAAATTATAAAATGTTGTATAATAATATAGATCTCTGTGAAACACTTTAAATTCCTGTGCAGATGTTAATAATCATGTTATATTATTTTCTATATTTGAAAAGTCAATGCTTCCCACCTGTAAAAGAATGAAATAACTTTTGTTTCATTCAACATAGGGATCTAACATTGCTGTAAACACTGCTGACAATAAATATTTCTTTTCTTTTATGTACTTGTTCATTTCTCAGGGGAAAGGATGAAAGAGAAAAGCTCTGTCTGTCCTCTCTTCCTTTCCAGTAGAAAGATGGAACTGCTACATGGAAGGCTGGGAATCAGGACAAGAAGAATTTAAAAAATACACAGCAAACAGAAGATAAAGCTCTACAAGCCGGGTCTTCTAGTTGTGTGTTGCCGGGGTCTGGCCTCGGCAAGGGGGTGAGGACCCGAAGATGGGGTGTC
>NW_006408631.1:4618063-4620165 GCF_000296735.1 Chrysochloris asiatica
TGACCTTAGAAACTTAGGGGAATATTGCATTTCTCTGTGGACATCCAGGGCTCATGTTTGGAATTAAATAAATATGACTAAACAATTTGATGAAAAACAATCTGCTATTAACTGCCAGTGGCCTCATTTGTTACACTCGGCCCTAGAGGGCCTCGAACCTCTGACTAGTCTTACACGGTCTGCAACAGTGTGTATATTTCCCTTTTGCTATACCTGAGCCATTAAGCATCTCAACCTTGTCGCAGTTAGAAAAGATAAAACAATGTTACATCATGATTAGTTCTGGGTTAAAGGGGAACAACTTCTCTAAGAGAAAACTTTAGAGGGACAAGAATCAAAAGTTAAAGGTCTAGCAGCCCTATTTTAGTGGAGAATCTTTGCTGCCCCTGGTGAAGAATGCAGGTTTTATTTGTTATTCTGGTGTTTTCCCAAAGAGTAGCTCTTTGACCACACACCTAAAAACCACTTAAGATGGGAGGTGGCAAGAAAAGACATTCTGTAAATCGGAGTGAGTGTTTCATCTAGTAATTTGAGGAAAGGAAGCACTGTTACTAAGGAAAAGGGAGGAGTATTTTGAGCTCCTTGGTATTTTTTGATGAAGTCTTTGATGTGGCTTGCTCTATGAGAAATGTTGTTTCTGGACAATCCTTTTCCCATTGGCTAACCAGATTTGTATGTTAGTGATGGGTTCCAAACTTTTTAATGGAACAGCAGACAAATTGCTTTTATTCTCAACTTTGGTACACTTAGCTTTGGAAACAATTTTTGGCGTGGCACTTCCCAATTTGTGACCCTGTCCTGAGAAGGGCTGGATGACAGATTTCATTGACACACATACTTCGTTTTTCTTATCTTTAACTTTAACATCCACCTCCTCTTTGTAAAAAATCCCCTCTAATTCTAAAGGTAATTCCCCCTTTTTGATGGACTTCAGAAACTGATGACTTGCACCATCAGAATAACTTCTGAAATCATCAACTGTTAGTCCATTTTTCCATAATTTTATATTTATATCTATTTTTTTTCTTCTTTTCAGTGGATGACAAGCATTTGACACCAACCTTCTGAGCTTCTGCAAATAGGCTATCGACAAAATATTCCCAATTCTTTTGTCTATTATCACTAATAGGTGGATTGTCAGATCCCGATGCACAAAGTTGTTCTTCCTTGATACTGTCAAAATTACTTACCTCTTTCATTCTCTACTGCCTTACACCTGGTGTGGCTGCTAGGTGTGGCCTTGTTGCGGCTTCATCTCACAGCCCCTTAGACCCCAACCACGCAGCCCCTGAAACCCCTCAAGCTCAATGGGTGCCACCATCCAGCTGCTGGGATCTGACCCCAGCAGACTAATTTTTAAGTTGAAAATTTTTACCCATTCTGCTATACTGTTATGAATTGGAAACGACTTGATGGCATTTAGCAGCATCAACAACAACACATATTTGATGAAGAAATAAATAAAAAGGTACATTATATTAAGATTCTTTTCTGCTTATTGCTTGATTACTTGCTTTTCTTAGACTTCAGAACTGTAGGCATCTAAATTGGTTGGATACTGCTAACAGTGTCAGACTAGCCAATAAAGAAGGTAAGAACAATTTTACTTGTACTTACTTACTTATCTGTAGTGAAGGTTTTCACTTTTTTTTTTTTTTAATGACACCAAAAATCCTGCTTCCAGCTATGACTGGCATCTGTCTCTCCCAAACCCATGGTATCGAATCAAAATTTATTTTCAAATTTGAAAGCCATAACAGGCTTACTTGTGCACATTTACTAATCTGTAGGGAACAGTTTCACATGATCTCAGTAGTTTATTGGATAACCCACTCCCAATCACTCTCAATGTCATCCATTTGATTCCAAGGTGTGCCTTGGTATTTTCAATAACCTCATATGCATGTGAAAGCCATAGTATTTTCAATAACCTCATATGCTTGTGAAAGCTGGACAGTGAATAAGGAAGACCATAGAAGAATCGATGCTTTTAAGTTATAGTGTTGGAGGAGAATATTGAAAGTGTCATGGGCTGCCAAAAGAACCAATAGATCTGTTTTGGAAGAAGTGCAGCCAGAGTGCTCCTTGGAGGCCAGGATGGC
>NW_006408631.1:4620265-4629067 GCF_000296735.1 Chrysochloris asiatica
ATTGTCAGGAGGGACTAGTGGCTGGAGAAGGATATCATGTTTGGTAAGATGGAGGGTCAGAGAGAAAGGGGAAGACCCCTAGCGAGATGGATTGGCAAAATGGCAGTATCAATTGGCTCAAGCGTGGCAACAATTATAAGGTTGGCCCAGGACTGGGCAGTGTTTCGTTCTGTTGTGCATAGGGTCGCTATAAGTCAGTACCTACTCAGTGGTACCTAACAACAACAACATAGTACCCTGTATAGGGTTTTCTGCACAGGACCTTGTGTAGGGTTTCTATAGGGTTTCTAAGGCTATAAATCTTTTAAGGAGCAGAAAACCTCATGCATGTCCTATGGAGCTGCTGGTGGGTTTAAGCTGCCAAGCTTGTGGTTAGCAGGCCTGTGTTTATCCTACAGTGCCACACCATTCTTTAGCCAAAGTTAACCTGTATCGCTTCACCTTAGACATGCAAACTTTACTAGAAAACCCCTCCTGTGTTTTATGACTAGGGTTAATCTAAATTCTTGGATAAAGAAGAGAATAGCACTATATGATATGCGCTGGACTGCTAACCTCAAGATCAGCAGTTCAAACCCACCAGTCACTCCTCAGAAATCCTGAATAGTTCCCTATGAGTCAGAACCAATTCGAAGGCACTTAACAACAACAACAACAATCTTGTAGAGAAAGTATGTAAATGTTTGCATACAAGAAAAATGTCTTATGAGATTTCAAGCACTAGATTACAGTGACTTCTTTCAGCTATATGAAGTCTCCTTTAGATGTTTTAATATTAGGGAGAGAGCAGAGTTATTGAAATGTGTATTTTTCTCACGTGCATTAAATGCTTTTCATATTGGATAAATTTAGACAGATGTTTTAAGTTTAAAAACATAATGTATTTAGATTTAGGAATTCATCTGTTTATAATCAATCCCTAGTGAATAAGATCAATGGGCAAAAAGAGGAAATAGGCCACTAAACTATTGAAAGAATGAGTCACTCAGGCCCAGAGACTTAGCTTTTATGATTGACATTTCTAAGTGTTGCCACATGCAGATCTTATCTTTCAGCCATGCTTGAAGACAGCAAACCTGCTCCTCTTCCTGGCCTCCTTTATCAATGAATGAAATTATTCACCTAGTAACCAAGATAACTTCTCTATACTTCCCTCTTCCTCAAACATTCATCTTCCTGCCTCCATCCCATTTGAACGGTATTTAATATTTTTCGCTTATTGCCATCTTTTGTCATTATTTTGTCAGTATTATTAAAACAATCTTTAAATTCATTTGCCCACCTCTTGTCTTCCAAACTTATGATCTGTAATGATCTGTCTGAAATGAAAATACTGTCATATTATTTCCTCCTTAAAATCCTTCAGTGGTCTCCCTTTAGGCCTGAAGGGTACTTTATGATCCATCCTTATGCCTGATTACATTCCTACCTATGCACTGTGCTCCTTCTTCACTGAAATATTTTAAATTCCCAAAATGCACTGAACTCTAAAACCAAATCCATTGCCTTCAAATCTGAATGATCGCCACATATATATAACCGGTCACCACTGAATTTTGGAAGGAGCTTTGGTAGCATAGTGGGTTATGAGTTAGGCTGCTAATGACATGGTTAGCAGTTCAAATCTATGAGCCACTCCACAGGAGAAAGATGAGGCTTTCTGCACCCATAAAGATTTATTGCCTCGGAAACTCTATACAGGGTCACTATGAATTGGAATCAACTTCACGGCACATAACCACCCACCACCACTGTTGAATTTTGAGTTAGCAGCTGTGCACTTAACTACTACATTACCAACTCTCCCTGAAAGCATTGAGGATTGTCCTGAATCTTCATTCCTCGGGTTTCTGCACACTGCTCTTGTTTCCTTTTATCCCTTTCCTACACTCTCTTTGCTTAGATAATTCCAAATCACATTAAATAGTTCAGTTTAAACCTCATTTTCCAGGAAACCTTTTTCAAACCCAAGTGTCTGTGTTATCTTTGAGCCTCATAAGCAATGATTGTTGAGTGGGTTCTGACTCATGGAAACCCTATTTGTAACACAGTAGAGAATTGTGTTCTATAGTATCTTTTTCTTTTTTTCAAATTTTTATTGTGAACTGACTGATAATTATAGTTTCCATGGGAGAACATCGGCTTTACACCATCATTTCATTACAATGATTACAACCTCCTTTGCGCATATCATTCACCAGTATTTGTTTTCATTCCCTCTGTTTATTTGTTGCTGGGGATTGAGGGGTGAGATGTACACAAAAACACTCAGGAGTATATAATAATTTAAACAATCAAAGGGCAAGTCTGCCTCCTGGCCACCAGCACCCAGTCCCTCTCTCTCCATGAGTCCAGAGTCCTCAGCTGTTCCCTGTCTCCATGCCTCATCTCTGTCTCCATTTCTGGTGTTGCTGCTTCTCTAGATAGAGTCCTGCATTCCACTAGTGCTCTTCTCCCTTGGTGGTCCTAGAGTCCTCTGTTTCTGGACTTTAAGATTAACTACTCCCCTGTTTTTGTTACAAAGCTTCTATCTTTACAGTTGTGACAGTCACAATGAGTCATGATAACATTTACTCACTGTTGAATCATAAGAATCTTATCCCCATCTCTTTTCATCAGACCCATCTAGATAAGATGGATACTATTCAATGGGGACTCTACCTTCCCCTGCACGTTCTTAAACTAAACTTCCTCTTGAAAACTTGTAAGCCAGTCACATTGTGTCTTTATTGCCCCCTCATTATAGGTAGCCAATGTCTAAGTTGCCCATCCCTATCTATCCTGTATACAAAAGGGATAAGATTGATACTTGATGTGAAGACTCCTTCCCTATCAGTTGGTATTTTGAGCTACTACTTCCATAAGTATAAATCAAGTTCATCAAATTGTAGCAATTTACCCTTGTTTCCTTTATCAAAAAAAAAATTTTTTTTTTTTAAATCTTCCTCTAGTCAAGTTCTTATTATCTAGCCATGGAGGCTAGGTCAAGTGGGCACTATCTGCAAGTTTGGGTGTTCTTGTGCATCTTCCCTCACTTAATATCAGTTGGATGCTTCATTCTCAGCTCTAGCCCTCTATGGCTATGTCCTTGTCCATGGGCTCAGGAGTCACCAGGTCTCACCACATTTCAGGCCAACCTGCCCTTCCTCTTCTCTCTCTCATCTCCAGGTCCACGGGAGTCTATGGAACATGGTTGAACTCAGCCTATTTCTTCATTGCTGCCTTTCCCCATCTTCCACTCACCAGTAGACCAACATGGTCACCAGCAAGCTCACATGCCTACTCATGTATTTCCTTTGAGTTTCAGTCATGTTCCATAGTATCTTATGCTATTGTTATTGATTAAGTGCTAGCCGGTTGGTTCCAACTCATAGCAACCATGTATTGGATTTCTTAGGAACAGATGATGAGTTTGAACTTCTGAACTTGAGGTATAAACCAACTTTGTGATGAAGTACTTATCCTACAGTGCTATACCAGTATCCTTAATGGCTGATTTTTAAGAGGTAAATCACCAAGTATTTCTTCTGAGGCACCTCTAGGTAGACTAAACTCTCCATTTGGTTAACTGTTTGAACCATTTTGCCCTACTTAGGGACTCCTGGAGTCTTGTGCTGTTGTTGTAAGACCCTGAAAAGGGGTTCCAAGGAATGCTGTGGGTTAATGTGCTGGACTGCAAAATTGGTTTGAACTGCAAGGTTGGCAGTTCAAGTTCACCAGCTTCTCCTTGGAAACCCTTTACAGGGTCCTTATGAGTTGGAAACAACTTTGCACTTAGCAACAACAGGAGCAGCTGCTGGGTTTGACCAGCTGGCCTTGCAGTCAGCATTCCAGTGTTTATCCTACAGTGCTACACCAGTACTCCTTGTTATTGTTGTTAAGTGCTGAATCATAGTGACCTATGATTTCCAAGGAGTGACTGATGGTTAGCAGTCCAGTGCTTATGCAACAGCACCACACCAAGACTCCCAGAGGCTTTACATCTTCCTAAAAACTCTATCCCAGCCCCTACTGTTAATCATACTCCTGAATTTGCCTTTTTACTTTTGTTGTATCCTGCCTTTTTACTTTGTTGTACCCATTAGGATTGTTGTTATTGTTATGTAAATTCAAATCAGTTCCGACTCATAGCTACCCTAGGAGTTCCAAGGCTGTAAATCTTTGTGAGAGCATAAATCTTTGTGAGAGCATAAATCTCAGCTTAAATCTTTGTGAGAGCATAAATCTCAGCTTTCTCACATGGAGCTGCTGGTGGCCTTGATTCAGTGCAGTGCTGTGCTTATCCCACAGATCTACCACACTCTACCCATCAGGATTAAGTAAATCTAATATTTAAAAAATAAATAACAGCTTAAAGAAATTGTTGTTGTTATTAAGTGTCGTGGAGTCAGTTCCAACTCAGCAATGCTGTATGGAATTTCCAAGGAGCAGCTGATGGACTTCAGCCACCAACCTTGTGCTTATTCTACAGGACACACCAGGAGTCTTTAAAGAAATTAAAAATTATCGTCATTATTATTATTATTATGTAAAGGAAGTCCAAAGGTGAGCAGTCATGGGCTGATGTGACAACCTCATGATCCCTAAGGTCATAACTATGAATATTTTCTGAAATGACGTGTAATGCATGATTCTCATCTCTGCTATTGCCACATATTCAGTATGACTTCAGTAATTCTGGTAGAACAGCCCTTGCTACTCTAGAAGAATGAGCAGGCACAGTGTTGTGATGAAAACAAAATTCCTTGGCACAAACTTCCTGGCTTTTTTCTTTCCAATACAGTTTTCAATTTTCTTAAAACATCTTCATAATGAGCCCCCAAGGAAATCTATCAAGACCCCTTTGGAGTTTCCCAAAACAGTTATCATAACCTTCTAAGCTAACCTCTCTGTCTTGAATTTCCTGGCTCAGCAAATCCCCTTAGACACTGCTATTTTGATTGGACCTTTGTACCAAGACACCCAAACGAGACTAAGACAAGTGTATCACTGAGAGAATTTGTCTTCAGTCATCCACTGATTACAGAGACATGTTTAAACATGTTTTATTGTAATAATCCTGTGCATGTATGAACTGAAATCTTAGTAGCAATTCTTGTTTTCTTATACTTGTATAAATATATTGGATATGCTACTCAAGTATATTCTGATTTCTCATATTTGAAATATTGACCCTTCAAAGTATTTTTTTTTTAAGATTTCTAAATAAAACAAAATCTCATCTTGATCTCAGTATGAATCCATAGAAGAAAAATGCTCTGGCTGGAGAAAATGGTTTGAATCTTGACTTGTTTTTACTTCCAGATATCTAGGAATAGTCTTGATGTGCCACCCTGAATTTCTGGGCACCCCAAATCACAGCTTGACAATAACTGGGTTAAGTGATCACACATCATGCAACTATCAGGAATATTTTAATCTAAGTTTGAAATAAGGTTACTTACTATCAGACCATCAGGAAATAATTCATCCAGCCAGTTACCAATAAAACATAATAGAATTATTTTGTCCCTGAAAATTACATCTACTTTTCAACACCAAATGCTCCATAAGAATAGTGAAGTAAGGAGGAAGGACATGATAACTTTAAATGCAAATGGAGGTATGATGGCTTATAAGGAATATTGAATAGCAAAGGTACAGTCTTCTTCAGTTTCAATCACACCTGTCCTTCAAGGCATATGTTGTTGTTATTGTTTAGTGCCGTCGAGTCATATCCAACCCATGGCGACTCTGTATAGGGTTCCAAGGAGCAGCTGGTAAGTTTGAACCACCGATCTTGCAGTTCAAATGGCTTTGCAATCTGGTGCATTAACCCACAGCGCCACAGGACTCCTTCAAGGCACATAGTTCATTTATAAAGTTTTCACAGATTTCCTCTTATTGCCCATTTCTAAACTGGAATTAGAGGTTGGTTGGGACTGCAGTTGAAAGAGATGTAGCAACAAGCATCAAGGAATGAAGCTAGAATGAAAAAAAAAATCAATCAGCAAATATAGTCCAATTGGTCTTCAGATGTACAGAGATGTAAATTAAGTACAAGACAAATACACACACACACACACACACATATATATATATACACAGAATGAGCAGGTTTAGAAACAAGGGTAAAAGACAAAGTATAAAGTATCTGGACTTTTAAGGAGGTTTTAAGGGGCACCTGTGGTCTCCATTGCAATAGCTATAATTTATTGTAACTCTAATATGTACTAGTACTTTAATATGATGTTTCTATAAGTGGTTCAAACAGTTAACTCAGTCATGGCCTAACAAAAGACTGGAGGTTAGAATCCACCCTGAGTTGCTTCTAGGAGAAAAAAAAAATTGCCATTGAAAACCCCATGGAGTTACCATGAGTCAGAACCAACTCTAATGTTACTGTTTGGTTGTTTATTTTAGTTTTAATCTTCATAATCCTTTAAAATTGTGATTATGATCCTTGCTTAATTAACACAGAAACTTAGTAAAATTACCATAATTTTGGTGAGAAAGAAATATGCAATTGCAGCCTGGTATGTGGTATACCATTGTAGGACAAGCACTGGACTGTGAAGAACAAGGTCAGAGGTTCAAACCCACCAGCCAATCCCTGGAAAGCCTGTCCAGAGTTGTTATTCCGAACTGACTTAATAGCACTTAACAACAACATGTCTTCAATGACACCCTATCTTCTTAACACCAAGATGCCCTTGTGATTGCTGAATTACAGTGCTCTCAAACAGGATGCTGCTCCTTGGTCAATTTGGCTAATGGCTCTTCAGAAAGGTGGTTAAGACTGCTTCTGTAAATGCAGCCTCCAGGGTGAGACTACAAAGCTTGACATTTAATGCTAATTATTTCTATTTACTCTCACCCTATGAACTCAGAAGACTGAACAAACACTGACTCATAAGCCTTGTGGTAATGGGTACTAAAGAATTAAGTGTGCTAAATTTCCAAATATTATAGGTCCCACATACACAGTTTACTTTGGAAATCCTATTATACTTTTCACATAAACAATTTATTTTTGAAATCCTATCCCAAGTGAATTTCAAGTCCCTGCCAAGGGAATTTCTAGCTCCCATGGAACAAAGTAGTCCATCCAGTCCTTACTAGATTGTGTTAGTAATTTCCCCCAAATGATTACCTAATTTTCTTCTGTTTCTTTAGATTTATGTTGTCAGAAATAATGTTTTGGTCATTCTACACACTGGTGTGGTGCTGTGGGTTAATGTGCCAGACTGCAAAGCCTTTGAACTGCAAGGTCGGCTGTTCAAGCTCACCAGCTGCCCCTCAAAACCCTATATAGGGTTGCTATAGGTTGGAATTGATGGCACTTAACAACAACAATACAAATTTAGCATAAGGAGCTCTGGTAGTCGAATCAGGCTGCTAATTTCAAGATCAGCAGTTTGAAACTACCAGCCCTTCCCGCGGGAGAAAGATGAGGTGTTTTGCTCCCGTAAAGATTTATAGCCTCAGAAACCGACTCCAAGGCACACCACCACCACTACCACCACATTCTGAGCATGGTGGTGGACAGATCCATGATATTCGGTAAGAACATGCTTATAGAATGATTTTACCAAAAAAAAAAAAAAAAAATTCTGGTGGGTGGATTAAATGAACAACAAATTTCTTTACTGTCTGAAAGTAACAATAGTATAATATATTCTGACAGAATACTCACAAGAGGGCTTTGTTTTGTGATGGATTTTCTAAAAAAGAAGGATTATACCCCTTACTTAAAAAGCCTCAAACACAATAAATGAATTTTACTTTCTTAATTATTCTGAAAAGTCTTCTTACTATGGCTGCTGTAAGTGGGGCTTCCCTAAAAACAAGCAAGAGTTCTACGTCAGCCTCAAATAACCCAAAGGGAGAATAAATTAAATATTTGGCTTTTTACCACTTCAATGTTATTACAGTAAATGGGAAGTGCTATGCCCCTTTAACTATTCCCAGACTGATGGATTTTCTGGAGAATACATCTTCCTAGAGAAATCCTGAGAACATTTGTTTCTTTGAAAGGATGTGTGCTTTTGCTGATGAATGTTGATTTAGGAAGAAGATGAAAGAAATGTGCTGGCCTGGAAAGACCCTGCCTTTAGCATAAGGGAGGAAAGTAGGGATGGACTTAATGCTAGTTTCATCCCTATTTTGGTTAAGTGCTAAACATTGAACATGACTTTTACTCTCTTAGGGAAGGTATTGTATATTTTAAAGATGAGGAAATCATTGAAAGGTTAATTAAATTGCTTAAATGTTCTGTTTTAGCAAAAGAAAGAACTTGAAGTTAGCAGATCAGAACAGAACAATTAAGTGTGTTGGGAATGAAACTGTGCTTTTCTCTGCATTACCTACAGGGCAGGTCAACAAGAGCTCCATATCACTAGGACACACATAAACTCTACACTCCTGCTTTATCTCCCTTAACTGAGATATAATTAACAAAAGCAACAGCAAAAACAAAAACAAAAACAACATTTTAATACCAGAATCAGAGAGAAAACTTCCAAGGCAAACACCCTTAAAGGGAGGCAGCACATTACTTTCAATTAACATTCAAATGTTACTAACTACTATGTGGCTACATTTATTAAGCATACGTCAATGATTATAGAATGATTTTACCAAAAAAAAATTCTGGTGGCAAGCACTTACATGTAATTTTAATTTCATCCCACAATTGTAGTTGTTAAGTGCCATTGAGTCAATGCTGATTACTTATTATCTTGATATTCTTTTTTTAAAAATACTTATTGTGAATTATTTGATAGTTTACATGGGAGAACATTAGATTTATATTCATCTATC
>NW_006408631.1:4629947-4631687 GCF_000296735.1 Chrysochloris asiatica
TTGTAGGGCTTAGCTCACAGCTTCATTTCTGTTTTTCCCTCACTTCCCCATATCAGTGATGAACGTGGTTACCAATCAGAGTGCATGTCTCCTTGTGTATTCCCATTGAGTCTTACTCATAGAAGGGGGTTTTCCCTGAGGGGACCCAACCACTTGTCTTGATGTCTCTTTGAAAACCCTATACAGGGTCGCTATGGGTCGGAATCGAGTTGACAGCACTTAACAACAACAACAACAATGTGTAATTTGGCCACAGTCCTGGTGTGGTGCTATGGGTTTATGTACCAGACTGTAAAGCCATTTGAACTGCAAGATCAGTGGTTTAAGTTCACCAGCTGTTCCTCAGAAATCCTATACAGGGTCGCTGTGCGTCAGAACCATCTTGACAGCATTTAATAACAACAACAACAATGTGTTCTTCTGGACTATGTGCTCTACACTTGTTGATTCTATTTTCAGATGCAGAAATGGTCTCAGATTGGGCTTAACCAATCAACACTCCATTCTATGGCCCACAGTTATGGGTTGCAAGTGAGCATATGTGCAAAGGAGAAGTGATGGGAAATACGATAATGTTTGCTGTAGCTTTTGGAAAGATGAAATTTCCCTATCAGTTTCCTATGCATTTGATGATATGAGAATGTCACAGCTGGAGCTGCAGTTATTTTGTGATCAATAGTGTGAGCCTAGAGTTGCCAGTGACCACCACGTGGGGTGTGAGAATGAAAAATGAAGCTAACCCTGGGCAGTCAGAGCAGAGAAACAACTCCTGGGGAGCATTTGTCTCTGACTCTTGCTATAATTGAAGATATCATTCCCCAAATACTCTGCAATTATATCAGACAATGGTTTCTTTTTTGTTGGTTTGTTCATGGCAATTTGAGTTGGGCTTTCTATTGTTTGCTAGTGAAGAAATTCTGACATTTACATTTTCCTCAAAAGCACTAATTATAAAAGAGGCAAATGCTAAACTAGACGACATTAAAATGAAGACGTCCTAATGTAGTGCTGTAGGATAAACACGGTTTTGCCAGCCACAAAGTTGACAGTTCAAACCCACCATCCATTTCTTGGAAACCCTATGAAGTGTCTCTGTGAGTCAGAACTGACTCAACGGCACTTAACAATAACAACAAACATAAAAAGGAACCTTTTTATAATAGTGGATTATACACTGGGCTGATTACCACATGGTGGTGGTTCTAGTCAACTAGCCACTCCACAGAAGAAAAATGAGGCTTTCTGCTCCTGCAGAGATTTACAGCCTCAAAAATTCTATGCAAGGTTGGTGTGAGTTAAAATCAACTAGATGGCACACAACAACAGCACATACGGAAAGTTATCATCAATTGGAAAACAAAGTTTCAAGCAAAAAAAAAAGTAACACATAAGTTTGACCAATTAGTGTCCAGAATATATTAGTAATTTTTACAAATCAGTAAAATAATGATGGAATTTGAACACATTTATTTTACAATTAAATTGGTGTATGTATACACAAAATAATTTTCTAAAAAGTCAGAAGATATTTGTACATGGGTATGTATGTTTGCTGAAAGTATATGTGATAAAATATATTGGAGACAAAGTTATAAAAACTTCTTAGCTATAACCAAACACCTTGAGGGAATGAATCACTAGGCTTGGGGTTTAGGACCATAGTTTGGGAAATACCATAGTCGATAGACAAATGTTCTACATTCTACTTTGCTAAGTAGTGATCTTCAAGATGGCAGATCG
>NW_006408631.1:4631787-4638079 GCF_000296735.1 Chrysochloris asiatica
ATCCCTTTGTTCTGCTCTATTACTGTTAATTGGTCTATGCACAGATTCTTCATGAGCACAATTAGGTGCTCTGGAATACCGATTATTCACAATGTTATCCACTGTTTGTCTTTATCTACACATACAAAAGCCTTTGCTTACTCAATAAAGCACAGGTAAACATCTTTCTGGTAGTCTCAATTTCCAGCCAAGATCTATCTGACATCAGCAATGACAACCCTAGTTCCATATCTTCTTCTGAATCTGGCCTGAATTTCTGGCAGTTCCTGTCAATGTATTGTTGAAGTCACTTTGAAATTATCTGCAGTGAAATTTGACTTGCATGTGATATTAATGCTATCATTCTAGTGCTTCATTCATTCCTCTGGGTCATCTCTCTTTAGAGAAGGCACACATATGGATCTTTTCCAATTAGTTGGTCAGGTAGTTGTCTTCCAAATTTCTTGGTGTAGATGAGTGAGTGCCTCCAGTGCTTCATCAGTTTGTTGGAAAACTGAAATTTGTATTTCATCAATTCCTGGAACCTGGTAATATGTTCACATCTTGAAATGCAGCTTGGACTTCTTCCTTCAGTGTCATTGGTTTTTGATCATATGTCACCTCCTAACATGGTTGAACGTCTGAACTGCAGGTCGGCAGTTCAAGCTCACCAGCTGCTCCTTGGAAACCGTAAACAGGGTCACTATGGGTCGGAACCGACTCGACAGCACTTCACAACAACAACATGGTTGAACATCAGCCATTTCTTTTTGGTATAGTGACTCTGTGTATATCTTTCATCTTCTTTAGATGCTTTCTGCATCATTCAAAATTTTGCCCATAGAATCATTCAATATTGCAATTTGAGGCTTGAATTTTCTCTAAGTTCTTTCAGCTTGAGAAATGCTGAGGGTGTTCTCCCCTTTTGGCTTTCTAACTCTAGGTCTCACTGCATATTTCTTTATAATATTTGTGTCTTTTCGAGATGCCCTTTGAAATGTTCGCTTCTAATCATTTATTTCCTCATTTATTCCATTCACTTTAGCATCTCTATACTCAAAAACAAGCTTCAGAATTTCTTCTGATATCCTTTTTAGTCTTTTCTTTCTTTCCTGTCTTTTTAATGATCTTTACTGTATTCCTGTATGATGTTCTTGATGTTCTACAACTCTTCTGATCTTCGGATATTAGTGTCTCCTGCATCAAATCTGTTCTAAATACAGGTCAGATAAATTTTGGCTCTTGTGGACTTTAAAAAATTGTCTTCATCTTCAGTCTGTACTTGCATATTAGCAACTAATGATCTGTTACATAGTGTGCTGCTGGTTTTCTTTTGACTGTATTATTTCACTATAATTATTCAATCTGTGTGCGGAGAAAATAATCTGAAAGCTGGATTATATGAAGAACAATGTGGAATCAAGCCTATAGGAAGACTCATTAACAGCCTGCAATATTAAGATGATACAACCTTGAGGGCTGAAAGTGAAGAAGACTTAAAATACTTACCGATGAAGATCAAAGACCACACAGCCTTCAGTATGGGTTACACCTCAATGTAAAGAAAACAAAAATCCTCTCCATTTGAACAATAAAGAACATAATAATAAATAGAAAAATGATTAAAGTTGTCAAAAACATCATTTTGCATAGATACTATATCAACACTTATGGAAGCAGCAGTCAAGAAACCAATGACATATTGCACTAGTTAAATTTGCTGCATAAGACCTCTTTAAAGTGTTCAAGAGCAAAGATGTCAGTTTGAGGACTAAGATGCACCTGACCCAAGCCTTGGTATTTTCTATAGCCTTATATGCATGTGAAAGTTGGACATGAATAAGGTAGACAGTAGAATTGATGAGTTTGAGTTATGGAATTCGAGAAGGAAATTAAGAATACCATGGATTTTCAGAAGAACAAACAAATCTGTCTTGGAAGAAGTATAGCTAGAATGCTCCTTAGAAGACAGAATAACCAGACTTCATCTTTCATACTCGGACATGTTATCAGGAGGGACCAGTCCCTGGAGCAGGACATCATGCTTGGTAAAGTGGAGGGTTCAGCAGAAAAAAAGGAAGGCGGCAGTAGCAATGGACTCAAGCATAATAACTATTGTTATGGACATAGCAATGTGTTGTTCTGTTGTGTATAAATATGTATGAGTTGGAGCCAACTTGACGATATCTAGATATCTAATAGCCACAACAAGAACTGAGCTTTTCAATCTGATAGTGTATTCCATCTGCCTGGTGCTATCCAAGTATATAGTCACATTTTATGTTTTTTACAAAAGATATTTACAATGGATGCCTTTTGTCTGGAAAAAAATCTATCATGTACTTCAAGGTAACACTTGAAATGTTCTATTTGATGATGAATGTTTTACCATTTCTCTTTATTTGTTGTTCCCAGCATAATAGACCATATGATTGTCAGATTCAAAATGACCAATACCAGTCCATTCTAGCTCACTAATTCCTACAATATTGATCCTTATGGTTCCATTTCATTTTTGGCAACTTCCAACTTTCCTAGATTCATACTTGGCACATTCCATGTGACAAATATTAGTGTTTATTTGTATCTGTTTCTCATTTTGAGTTGCTCCCCATCTGCAAATGAAGGCCCCATAAGCTTAACTCCATTTCCCTCATCATGGTCAACGCTATACTGTTTAGGAAGCTCTTACCCAGTCATATGTTGAGTGCCTTCCAACTTGAGTGGCTCATCTTCAGACACTGTATCTAAAAATGTTCTGCTAGTCATAAGGTTTTCAGTGGCTAAACATTCAAAAGTAGTCTGCCTCTTTTGTCCCCTAGTCTCCCATAGTCTGGAAGCTCAGCTGATGTTTTTCCATGATGGGTGACCCTACTGGTATTTAAAATACTGGTGTCATAGCTTCCAGCATCACAGCAACGTGAAATCCACCACAGTATGACAAACTGACAGACAAGCTATGGGAAGGTATTGAATGGAGTGATAGAAACATATGGAACAAAATTCACAATCAGATAAAAGACCAGGTTTACTGACCAGAGTGGTGGAATCCTAAGACTATGGTTCTTCGTCACCCTTCCCATCTGAAATGATGCACTGCTGTGCATTGATTTTCAGCCAAACAATAGATAAGAAAGACAACACTAGTGAAGTACACAAACCATGGATTAATCAACCATTTGGATCAAAAGGGCAGCATTTGCCCCTGGACAAAGTTCAGAAGGGTTAAGAAAGAAGGAGGATTAGAAGCAAGAAACACTGGAAGGAAGTGGGATAAATGATGTTTCATTGAAGGGATATCAATCAAAGAGATGAAACAAGATGTGCATGAATTGTTGAATGTAAAACATGATCTGCTCTGTAAACCTTCATCTAATTCACAATTAAAGTGAAATAAAAAATACACAGGAAGGAGTAGTATGAAAAGTGGCTGTGTTTTCTTAATATCCTACTGTCAGTCCCATTCTTCACTCACACACGTTTAACCTTTTCTCTTTTTAGTATTTTCATGCTCATATAAAATTAGATACTTAAATATATACCCCAAACCATTAAAAATGTGCCATTGTGTGAGTATCCAATATCCAAATAAGGCAATATGATTCTGGAAGGCTATTCCATATAGAGTATATTAGCCTACAGCCCATTCCATCTCTGACCTGGCAACTCAGAATTTGTGAGTTTTCCAGGAAGGATGGTTTTCCTTTCAGGTGGCTTACTCCTGTGTACACTCTGAGAGAGTTATCTTTGTCTTCACGTGTCAGTCTTTAGCTTCTATAATGAGTTGATTGGTGACCAAAAAAAAAAAAAAAATTATATCCATGTCCTAATCCCCCCAAATTGTGAATGTGACTTTATGTATAACGAGGCTCTTTAAATGTTTAAGTAAGGATCTTGAGATGAACTCATCCTGAAACACCTCTTATTGTTGCTAGGTTCCATGGAGTTGGTTCCATGTCATAATGATCCTATGTACAACAGAATGAAACACTGCCTGGTCCTACATCATCCTTACAATTGTTATGTTTGAACCTAGTGTTGCAGCCACTGTATCAATCCATCTTGTTGAGCTGAGGGTCATCCTTTTTTCTGCTGACTATCTACTTTACCAAGCATGATGTCCTTTTCTAGGGACTGATCCCTCCTGATAGCATACCCAAAGTATGGAAAACCAAGTTTTACCAACTTCACTCCCAAGGATCATTCAGTCTGTACGTCTTCAAGACACATTTGTTTGTTCTTCTGACAGTCTAGGGTAATTTCAACATTATATTTCAACATCGTAATTCAAGTGCATCAATTCTTCTCCCATATGCTTTATTCATTGCCCAGCTTTCACATGCACATGAGAAGATTGAAAATACCAGTGCTTGGGTCAGGCATACCTTAATTCTCAAATTGACATGGTCTTTTCCAGTAGACTTGACCTGCAATGTGTCATTTGATTTATTCACTGCTTTTTCCATGAGCTTTGATTGTGGATCCAAATAAAATGAAATCTTTAACAACTTCAACCTTTTCTTCATTTACTGGTCCAGTTGTAAGTACTTTTATTACCTTTACATTGTTATACTCTATACTGAAGTCTAGAGTCATTGCCCTTCATTAGTCCTCTTCACTTCCAGCAAGCAAGGTTGTATTATTTGCATGTCACAGGTTGTTAATGAGCTGTTCTCCAGTACTAACGTAGTGTTCTTCATATAGTCCAGCTTCTAAGATTATTTGCTCAGCATATAGGTTGAATTAGATATTGAAATGATACAACACTGAGGCATACCTTTCTTGATTTTGAACCATTCAATATCCCCTTGTTCTGTCTGGCCCAGTGCTTCTTGATCTATGTACAAGTTCCTCATGAGCACAATTAAGTATTATGGAATTTCTGTTCTTCACAATGTTATCCACAGTTTGTTATAATCTACACAGTTGAGTGCCTTTGCGTAGCCAAAAAAAAGAAACACCTTTCTAGTATTCTTTGCTTTCATCTGATGTCAGCAAAGATATCCCTTGTTCAATGTCCTCTTCTAAATCCACTTCGAATATCTTGTAGCTCCCTATTGTACTGCTGCAACGAACCCGGGTGTCTCTAAATTCAATGAAAAGTATTGTTACATGAAACGGAGAGGAGAAGACAAACACCTACACAGAGTAGAAGGCCATGTCAAGATGAAAGCAGAGATTGGAGTTATGTCGTCACAATCCCAAGTACAAGTACACTTGTAACCACCAGAGACTGGAAGAGGCAAGCTTCTCACTTAAATTTTCTGGTGGGTATTTAGACCAGCTGACACGATTCTGGACTTCAGGATTCTAAAACTGTCAGGAAATAAAGTACTGTTGTTTAAAGCCACTATTTGTGCCAATATATTACAGCAGAAATCACTTAGGAAACTAATGCAGATTCTTAATGTGATCTTCACCACTTTCTTAAAATGTTCAGTGCTCAATTTTTACCCCATCCCATTTTTTATGGTTACTATAGATTCGATCTCAGTGATACATCTTTATTTTTATATATGTGGATAAAACCTAGGTAAGCATGCACCCCAATTTACCACTTTTATTTGGAAGCTATGATATGCCAAAATTTAAGATGACCCATGAAATTCATTGTCCCTGGTATATTCACACTATTTACTCAATCAAATGCTAATCTAAGTGTAGTTGTGAAGGGATTTTGCAGATGTAAAAAAAATTCCAAATCACTTGACAATAAGATTATGCAGGTCCACCAAATTAATCACACAAGCCCTTTCAAGACTGAATATTTTCTGTTTTGAAATATTTGTTGAAGCCATGTGTTTCCTGTAAGGTGTCCTGATGGCATAAGCACTGGATAAGCTCTCAGCTGCTAACTGAAAAGTTGGCTGTTCAAACCCACTACCTGTTCCATGGGGGAAAATGTGACAATCGGTTTCCTTAAAAGTTTACAACCTTGAGAATCTATGGAGCAGTTCTATGATCTATAGGGTTGATATGAGTCGGAATAGATTCAAAGACAATGGGTTTGGTTTGGGTTGTGTTTGCAGTAATGGAAGACATTTTGAATGAAATAATAATAATAATAATAAAAAACCCCACCACATTTCTGAGATAATATAGATTGTGATACAATTTTTGTTTTAAATCATCAGACAATCTCTGTGATATCCCATGCTAGTAAAGTTTGGCTAAAGGTAATACATTGACAGAGAACTTCCAGAGGTTCAAGCCAGATTCAGAAGAGGCTGTGGAATGAGGGATATCATTGCTTATGTCTGATGGATCTTGGCTGAAAGAAGAGAATACTAGAAAGATGTTTACCTGTGCTTTA
>NW_006408631.1:4639044-4646991 GCF_000296735.1 Chrysochloris asiatica
CTGCTGTGCATAAGAAGTTTGCTATGGGTCGGTACCAACTTGATGGCACCTAATAACAACAAGAAGTGTCATTGTGTTGGTTCCAATGCATAGCAACCTTTTATAGGGTTTGTTGTTTGGCAGGGGCCATGATGGCTCTGATAAGAAATACATTGCAACAACATCAGAAGCCATGTCACCAAAGGGCAGAACAGTGAGAATCCCTGCTCATGAAAAGCTCATTGTTTTAGCAAAGTGACAATCGAGTGTCTCCTTGGTTGGCAAAGCTCCAAGGAGAGCCTCATGTGGGGGACTTGCAGTCTCTGTCTTTTCCTTGTATGAATAGTTCATTTTTTGATTTTTCTTAATTTTATTATAGAAGCTTTTAGTAGCACTCTTCAATGATCATATTAAAGGTAAAAAAAATTACATTTGGACGCCTTCACACCATATTCAATTATGCGTAGTCCTAAAGAATGCTTTTCACACAAACAAGTTTCACCACTAGGAAAAACCAGCTAAAGTTTTTGCCAGTCCAAGTTTAAGATTACATTCAACATTCTGTGCAGTTTCGGTCAGGAACATCAAGACCTCTAGAAAATTAGCTAAAAATGCAATTTAGGGCTAAGGGAATAGTAATAGGTCATAAGCAGAAATTTAACTAGATGTTTTGTATAGAGAAGTTTTTAGTATAAGGAAGTTGTTCTGTTTCTTCTTAACTACAAAACTTTAAATGCTTCTTGTTTTTCTTGTTTAATCAATCATGAGAAACAACTGGGTTGTCAGTTACCATAGCAAATAATGTTTAGGTACTTGTTGTGATTAATGAATCTATGGAAAATAATAGGTGAGGGTAGAAATAGGAGTTAAGATTTAGAATTATGTTTTAAGGTTAATGTGACATTTTTAGAACAATGAGGTTTGCTTACAGAAATCAGATATTGTCTAACTACGTAAAGGGGAACAAGGAAGATTTTGATATTCTTGATGCTCTTTATTGAAATGATTACTATGTATGATTTAGACCACTACTTTGAAAAGAATGATTAATAGATTGATGGTATAGAGTAGTATAAAAACTGTTTGAGAATTTGAAATAAAAAGAGGAGAAGATTCACCACTCATTCGAGACCCATTGATTCTGTGAGCTTCATTTCTTCCCCAAATGCCACACATCCCTCTAGGACCCCCTAATAAGTGTGTCGTGCTGGTCTGTGACAGTTGTTGTTGTTGTTAAGTGCCTTCAAGTTAGTTCTGACTCATAGCGTCCCTGTATAAGGTTTCCAAGGAGCAGCTGGTGAGCTTGAACCAACAACCTTGCAGTTCAGTGCATTAACCCACATCAGGTTTAGAAGACTGAAACCTTTGCAGTAGCAGATAGACTCATCATTCTCCTGCAGAGTGGCTGATGTGCTCAAACTGCTGCCCTTGTGATTCATAGTTTAGTGTTTATCCTACAGAGGCACAGTGCTCCCTAGATACAATTAATGAGACATATATGTCCACAGGAATTTCTGGTGATAGAGTTGGTGGTAAGAGGCCTATTTCTTCAGATTCATGCAGCTACCGTCATATTTTCTGAAAACTCACAAATGGGAATTTAGAATAAGAAAATCCCAAAGGCTAGATTAGTCTAAGAAATCACAGAATTCAAATTATTACAGAAGTCAAAACAAGACAAACATCATACATAGTCATTGAAATCATCCAAAAGTGTGTTGAGGCCCAAAGGATTAAAATCACCTGGATTAACTTCAGGTGATAGTAAGAACAGCCTAAGGAAAAGAACTTCTCCATCCTTTAAGACTGAAAGTGATGTTGAATTTAAACTGTCAAATTGAGTGAACTCTCATTATTGCTTATACCTGACTCAGCCCTTCCACATACGTATTAGTTGTTATTGTTAAGTGCCATTGAGTGGGTTCCAACCCTATAGAGACCCAGTTTAGGGTCTTCCAATGGTGTAGGAATGATAGTTTTAATCTCTTAGTAAGTACTCTGATCCTGAGTTTAACTTGTCCTTGAATCACATATATGTCAACACGTGAAATTAAAGTGTTGAGTTACCAGTGTTAATGATTAGCCAATGGTAATTATTTGAAAAAGTTCTCTTTTTGACCCAATCATGGCCACATTGCTGAAATTCATTTTCACATGTTCCAGAATTGTAATAAGAGGCCACTTCTTTACATAATTTTGACCAAATCATTTTCCTTTGGGGGTCACCAGAGACAGACTCTCTTGTTCAGGCTTTTCAATTTGCTAGTTTTACATGAGGGAAAGGGGTCATTTGACTTTGGTAAACGTTTATCAAGCATTTTAGCCCAATTTTTCTAACAATAATAATTTCAAAGGAGCGTTAATTATTGATAGTCCTTACCTGAATTCTTCAGGTAAGTAGTAGATAAATCCCTCCACTTTAACACTCTTCTACATTATACCAGATGCACGGCTATTGCTATAAGCTAGGGAAAATAAAAGACTTTCTTTGCTTTGTAATGTTTTGTTTTTATTGCCTAACATTTGATATTAATAGACTTGATTGACTGTCCCACCTTTTCTCAGTTTCTGAGATGTTAAGCTCTTGCCATGTTTTCATTTGTGTTTGGAGAGATAATATATGAAAACTGAAGGTTTCTTTTGGATAAGCAGTTTCCATTAAGTCTATTCCAGTTCACAACAACCCCTGGGTGTCAGAGTAGAACTGTGTTCTATAGGTTTTCATTGACATTTTTGAAAACAATTTGTCAGGTCTTTCTTCTGAGGCTCTTTGGGGTGGACTTGAACTTTCAATAATTCTGTTAGTAGTCAAGTACGTTAATCAGTTGTACCACCCAGGGATTCATTTTTTTGAATAGCTTGGAAAAATTTCTACAAGCAGGTAAAGATTTGATCTGCTATATTACTTTCTGCCATATGTAACACTATCCCTCTGTGCTTTATTGAATTTGATGTGGGTCAATGGTTGAATTAAGAGCACAGTTCCATTAAGCTAACAAAATATCTCTAGGAAAGAGTATTGTGTTTCACATTGTTATTTACACCTAGAAATTAACTGTTAAACAGACCAGTAGAGCAGGTGATCACATGGAAGCTTATTTAGTGTATAATATTAATTCTTCCGTTTCCTTGACACAAAAGTTAAATACAGCCTCTACTTACCTTTGGGTTTCACACATAAAAGTGAATTATATAAATGTGGAGGCTATCAAATGATACCTTACTCAATTAAAAAAGTTATATTGTTTTTCAGCACAATAAGCATCGACTCCAATATACTTTAAATTCACCTTAAATCTTACACTTATTCCAGTTAAGTTTTAGTATTTCTTGTTTAACACATTTGGTCTCCCCTCATTATGCAAGAAATGGTGGCATCATGAGATAATACTGAAGGCAGCAACCTAATGCATTTACTACTGCTCAGTAGAAACTTTAGTGTGTGATCTTGCTGTATGAAAATTGCATTTTATGCAACTTAATTAACTATTATCTACCCTTCTCTACATGTAGTAAAGTTAAATGAAATGTGTTATTTAAATGATGCAAATATAGTATTTATTATGGAAAAGTTTGGAACATCATCTTAATAAATATAGAAGAGCATTCTTACCTTGGTCAACATTAAAAAAAATTGTTGATTGATAATGTCATACAGAGTTATTCAGATAAATTCAACATATTTAAGAATAAATGAAAGTAAAGAGAGGGAAAATACTTTTATAAAAATACAAAAGGGCTTTAACAAGTTAATGGAAAATGGAATTAAAACATAATGCAATTTTCCCAGTAACTTTTTGAAGCCCCCTTGTACAATCTAATATTTTACAAAAAATGATATAACTATTTTCCCCCAAAAACTGAATACTCAATTATTCCAAGCTCATTGAGTGATTTTATGAGTGATGTAATTATTTTTAAAAAGAAGTTCTTGAAATTTCTTAGACATAACCAAACACCACTGGGATTGGGAAGGTAGTACCACAGTCTTGACAACATCTAGACCAAATGGCATAACATAGTTCACAAAGACAAAGTTCTACTCTATAGTGAATAGCAACTGGGATCTTAAGAGGTTGCAAGTGGTCACCTGTGATGCAACTATTGGTTTTCCCCATCCAGAGCTAAGAAGTGTGAAGACAAACAAAGACTCAAGGAAACAATTACTCCAAAGGACTAATGGACCACATGAACCACAGCCTCACTATCCAGAGACCAGAAGAACTAGATAGTGCCCAGATATGACAATAGATCACTCTGATCGGGTACCCAATAGAAGGTCCTGGATAGAAAGAGAAAAATTAGAACAAAATTAAAATCATACAAAAGACTAGACTTACTGGTGTGATAGAGACTGGTCAAAGCCCTGAGGCACTGGCTTTCAGATACCTCTCAAACCAGGAACTGAACTCATCCCCAGAAATCAACTTGCAACAAAACAACAGATAGGTCTATCATGTGAGTAACACCACCAGAGAAGAATGTACTCGTCAGTACAATCAGCCATATGAGATCAATTTGTCCAAACATAAAGCTCAGAATGCAGGAAGGGTCAGGAAAAGAGAAAGAATGCACTTGAGGAACTGAGGGATGAAGTGAAAGGAGTGGTGTTACATTGTGGAAGAAGAATTTGAAACTAGTATACAAAAAAGGTGTATAAACTGTTGAGTGGAAAATTAATTTCCTCTGTAAACTGCCACCCAAACTATCATTAAAAGAAGAAGAAGAAAAAAGGTCTTTGATATATCCTACTTACTTCAAGAAAACAAGTCAAATAACATTCTTCTGATTTTGTGGTCAATTTAATGAAGAACAAATGTTTGGGGAAAGGGTTCATTTTTCAAGCACCAATACGTATCATTATTGTAGTCAAATAGAAATATTCAATAGAAATGTCATATTTGAAGCAATATGTTTGGACATTCATTGTTAAGTGCTGTTGAGTTGGTTCCAACTCACAGTGACCCTGAAAAGAATTCCGAGGAGCAACTAGTGGATTTGAACTGTCAACCTTGTGGTTATTAGTTCAGTGCTTATCCTACAGTGCCACAAAAGGGTAATAGTAAACATAAGGCAGGAAAATGAGAACATAAGTATAAATATTTGAGAAGTGACAGAATAATTCATTTTGTTAATGACACTGTATATCTACCCATCTGAGGGACACTAGTAAAAATTTATAGAATGAATAATGGCAGTAGGTATTGCTCTGGATTTCAATTGGTTGTATACAAAAATTTATAATTTTTTCACTATAATAGTAACAAACACCTATAAGTTAGCATGGAAAATATTCCATTCAAGAACAAAATAAATCATAAATCAATTTGAAAAGAAAAGCAGGGATCTATTTGAAAAATCTGTAGCATGTTATTGAAATACCTAAAACAAATCCTCAATAAATGAAACTTAACTGTGTTCTTGTATGGAAATAGTTAATGTTCTTAAAATGTCAATTCTCCCAAATTTGACATGAACACTTAATAAATTCTAAGAGAATCTTACTAGATCAATAAAATATTGGCATAGAATTAAATAAACATGTCACTGGAACAGAACAGAGAATTCAGAAATAGATCTCAGCTTACATAAAATTTTAATAAATGGCTAAAATGGTCTTCAAACTTGGTTGGAAAAGAAGTTTGCTTTTAAAATGATACTGACATAATATGTTTTCTACCTAGAAAAACAGTTTCATTTTATATAACTAAAATTCCGGATGAAATGATGCCTTAAATATAAAACATAAAATATAAAACAAAATTCTTGCAAAGAACTTTTCACATATCCATATATTACCCAAAGACGAGAAAAACCTTTTAACCAAGACTATAAATTGTATCTACTTGAACGCTTAAAAGAAAATTTGCATTTTTACATTAAAAAATGTAAATTTTTTGTCAGAAATTGCTTTTTAAAAGTCTGTTAAAAATATAAAATAGATGCAATTTATATGACAGATAAAAGGCTAATCCCTAATATATATATATATGTATATGTATATCTATCTATCTATCTATCTATCTATATATATATATATATACACATAAAGTGTTCTTATAAACAAAAGAAAGTGATATGATCGACAGAAATCTAGGCTAAGAATATGAATGAACAATTTAGAGCAGAACAAATACAAATAACCAACAGATTCACTACCAGTTAGAAAATTGCTAATGAAATTAACAGTAAACTATCAATTTTATGCATCATGTTTTTGTTGTTAAATGCCATGGAGTCAGTTCTGACTCATAGTGACCCTGTTTAGGATTTCTGAGGAGTGGCTGGTGAGCTTGAACTGCTGTCCTTGTGGTTCAAACAGACCTTGCAGTCCAGCGCATTAACCCACAGTGCCACACCAGGACTCCTTATGTATCATGTTGTTGTTGTTGTTATGTGTCGTGGAATCGGTTCCAACTCATAGCGACCCTGTACAGGGTTTCCGAGGCTGTAAATCTTTACGGGAGCAGAATGCCTCATAATTCTCCCGCAGAACAGCTGGTAGTTTTGAACTGCTGACCCTGAGGTTAGCAGCCTGATTCGTAACCACTACGTTATCAGAGCTACAAAGTGTTAAAAAAAAGAAGGAATTCCTACAGCTTGTATTTTGCCAGTACATCGTAGTGTTGTTAATATATGAATACACTGTAGTACTATTAGCTAAATGCTGCTGTCCAGGCACTCCGTATTCCTATCACGCTCTCCACATTGTCTTGAGAGGTTGTGGGACCATTGCGGTCCCTTTCTAAACATTTTTGTCTAGAGATATAGTGAGTAATTCCGTCTCTGGGAGCAAGGCTAGGAGGCAAGATCAAGGCCCATGGGAATTCCAGGTGCCAGGGAAAAGCCTCCTCCTTTCTTTGTTCCTTTTTTTTTTTTTCTTTCTTTCTTTGTTCCTTTTGATTTTCGTTTCCACTTAATGGAATGAGTTTATTAAACTTCAGCAAACAGCCAACAAAGACCAAGCCATCAAAAAACATTAATTTAATCAATAATAATGAGAATTAATTCTGCTTAGTGAAAAACCATGTCCGGAATTGAAAAGGAGTCTTTCTATGTAAGTGGCCCATCGCACAGAGTTATTGGAGGCTTTCCAATTGACCAATGCCAGCAGGGGAATGCATCCTCTGTACCCTGGCCTCCTTTGCTATTGTTGTTATATTAAGAGCCATAGAGACAATTTCAACTCATAATGACCCTATATAGTGTTTCCAAGGAGCACTGGTGGGTTTGAACTGTCTACCTTGCCATTTGTTGTCCAATGTTTATCCCACAAGGCCACACCAGGATACCTGGTAGAGTTGTAATACAGGCCAAAGGCTGTAACACTAATCTGGCAATACTCACTGCGCTGTTACACCGAAGATCAAGAGAAATGGTACAGAACTAAGTGGCAGAGAAATGGCAGAAGCTGTGTGAGTGGCAAGAACCACAAGATAACAAACAACAGAGTCAGCAAAAGAGAAAATGACAGAGGTGGGTGAATCGCTCCACGTTGTGAGGCTGGGCATCTCCAGGCAGGTCACCAACAAAGCAGAGGTTTGACCATACTTACAGAGTTTGCCCACAAAAATTCTGCCTCAGGAGTGTTGTAATGCCTGCCTGGTCCTGGTATTGGCCCAGTGTTTCCCCAAAGTTGTTGACTGAAGCCTGGACCAGCAAGCACAGGGAATCAGAGTCAGCTAGGAAAACCACAGAGACACAGACAATGAATACAGCCATCCTGCACCCAATTTGACCTGATTACATAAATGCTGAGAGAAAGCCTGCTGATACTTGGTCCTTTGTGTGGCCACCAGTGACAAAGAGATGGACTTGGGTAATGTGGAAACAGTGAGCAGACCCCCTTTTAGACATAAATAGTTTCCTCCCTGCCACAATGCTAAGTAAGGAGCTCTGGTAGCATAGTGGTTATGAATCGGGCTGTGAACCGCAAGGTCAGCAGTTCAAAACTACCAGCTGATCCGC
>NW_006408631.1:4647091-4650531 GCF_000296735.1 Chrysochloris asiatica
CTCCCATAAAGATTTACAGCCTCAGAAACCCTGTTCAGGGTCGCTATGGGTCGGAACCGACTCGACGGCACTTAACAACAACAACAACAGCAACGCTAAGTAGGGGTACTCACAATAGTGAAAGGACTTTGTTTCTATTGTTCACTCTTTGCTTTCTATATGTAAGCTGGTAACTTTCAGTTGACAGTACTGTGTGTACAGCAAAATATGATCCAATAGTAGAGTCCCAACAGCCTTGTGCTTATAATTTTGAGGTAACTGGAATGTATTTATGCATGCAGCTCACCTTCTGACAATATTTTGATCAACCAACCTAATAAGAATAAGTAGACAAGATGAACACGCTATTAAAGGAAGGAGGGAAATTCTTGCTTGAGCACATTATAGTGCTATCAAGATCATAAAGAAGTATCACCCTGAAATCTAATTAAAAAATCCTGAGAAATGAATCCAGTATTTAAAGCTGCTTTTTTCCTTAAGACTTGACAATACAAATTAAGTAGCTGAAGAGCTGAGTAATATTTATGACAATTTCAAGGACCTGGGAGCAAAAAAGTCAGCGGCCTAGTTGTCAAGATGATGGCCCTGGATATCTCCTATACTTAGGGTTAAGATCCCATTGTTGTTGTTAGGTGTTGTGGAGTCAGTTCTGACTCTATGCACAACAGAACAAAACACCCTGTACAGGATCACTATGAGTAAAAATAAACTCAACAGTACTTAACAACAACAACAACAAGAATTACCCATAACTGTACTTTATTGTATATATGTACTTTAATGCATATATGAATATTAGACAACACCTACAAATATGTGTCCATGTATACAAGTATATACACTTCCATATAGCTTCCCATACCCATATAATGTGCACATCCATCTATGTAACACTCAATTATGTTTTGCTTACTACTGCTATTGTTGAAGAATTGTATATGTTATCGTATTTGCCATTGTTGTTCTTATTAAATGCTGTCTAGTTGGTTCCAACTCATATCATAGCAACACTGTATTGGGTTTCTGAGAAGCAACTGGTGGGTTTGAAGCACCAACTTTGTAGTTACAAGTCCAGTGCTTTATCCTATAGTGCCACACCAGGACTCTATAGTTGTCCTTTATTTTTGCATACCTGTTAGTGTCTTCATTTACCTTGGTCACACATTGTGTTGACATTCCTCATACTATGTATTGTCTTTCCCATTGCCAGAAGTAACATGTTTACTATCTAGTGATTCCTACTCTTTCTCCCTCCCATCCCTGAAAACCATCAAAGAACTTTGCTTTCTGTGTGTATACTATTGTTGACTTTTTATAAAAGTGATACTGTAAAATATTTGTTCTTTTTGGTTTCATTTATTTCACTCAGCATAATGGCCTTCAGATTCATCCTTGTTATTTGTCATGAACTCCTCATTATTCTATATTTTTCCTAGCACTCCAGTGTATGCATGTGCCACAATTTATTTATCCATTCAACCATTAATGAGCCATTAGTTTGTATTTATCTTTTTGTTATTGCAAATAATAAAATATTCAAGGCATTGTGTTTGTCTCTCTAATATACCTAGGAATGAGAATGCTCATAAGATATTCCTATTTCTAGGTTTTTGAGGAAGTTCCATACCATTTTCCATGGTGTTTGTGATATTTTATAGTCCTACCAGCAGTGTGTAAGACTTCTAATCTCCTCACAGCCTCATCAGTATGTTATTTTCTGGTTTGTTTGTTGTTGTTGTTTTTCTTTTGATCATTAAGTACCATTTTTGTAGGGATGAGATGGTACTTCATTATAGTTTTGACTTGCATCTCTTCAATGACTAATGACGGAGCACTGGTAACGTAGTTTTGCATTATGCTGCTAACTGCTAGGTAAGCAGTTAAAATTCACCAATGGCTCCGCAGGAGAAAGATGAGGATTTCTGCTTCCATAAAGATTTACAGCCTCAGAAACCCTGTACAGCATACCACCACCACCACCATCAACTCTACAGCATACCATCACCCCCACCATCAATGGCTAGTGATTGCATTTCTTCATGTGTTTACTAGCTGCTTGAATGTCCCTTTTGGGGAAGTGTCTGTTCATGTACTTTGCCCTTTATTATTATTATTATTATTATTATTATTGACTAGTTTGCCATTTTTTTCTAAATATATTAGAGATTAGGCTCTTATAAGATATATCATTACCAAAAAGATCTCCCAGTCTAAAGGTTCTCTTTTAAGTCTTACGGTAACTTACTTATCATTTTTAGGGGGGATAACTTATTTTGATGAGGATAAGTATTTATATCTTAGGAAGTTCTAGATATCTATTTTATCAATTGTTTTTCATACATTTTTAGTTGTGTGTGATACTGTGCGTTATAGATTTATCCTACAAAACTATATAATTTTAGCTTTAGCATTTAGATACTTGATTTATTTTGAGTTAATTTATGTGTATCATGTGATGTAGAGATCTTTTTTCGTTTTTCTGTAAACAGGCATCCAGTTTTGCCAGACCATTTGCTAAACAAACGATCTATTGTCTATTGAATGGACTTGAACCCTTTGTCAAAGATCACCTGTCCATAGCTGGATGGATTTATATCTGGGTTCTCAATTCTGTTCCATTAGTCTATTTATATGTCCTTGTATCAATACCAGTTTTGAATACTGTGGCTATATAGTGAGTTCTCTGAGACTGGGGATATATACAGTCTACTATTTTGCCCTTCTTCATTATTGCTTTCTCAGTTTGGGGCTTCTTTCCTTTCCACATAAAGTTGGACATTAGCTTTTCCATTCATTTACAACCTTAATACTTTATTGAGTGCGTTTTTTGGTATTTTTTATGCTTTCTGATTGCCTCCAGGTAGATGTGATCAGGATGTGGGCTTCCCTTTTCACTCTTCCTATTGCTTAACTCAGAGTAACTTTCATAGGTGTTGTCTGCCTCCCTGGTATATGGCAGTTGGTATTGGTTCTTGCCTGAATTTTGGTGTTTTATCGAGTGTGAATGTAGCTAGACTATATGGAAGCAGTTGCTGTCTCTTCTTGGGTAATATAGGGAGAGAAAGTGTCCTCCAAAGGTAGAAGAGACAGCATAAAGCAGCAAAACAGGAACAGCGAAAGAAAGAGAGAGAGAAGGAAAGAAAGAAAGAGAGAGAGAGAGAGAGAGAGAGAGAAAGAAAGAAAGAAGCTAGACTGGATAATGTAGTCTATAATTACAGAAAAGGGAAAGGAAGGAGAGAATGGAAAAAAAATAATAAAATCTGTAGCCTAATATGTGTATGACTTTACTGACCCTTTCAGCTTCTTACATTCTAAGCTGTCTGATAAATTTCAAGATGCCACTGTTGTTGTTATGCTGTACCTCAGGATTTAATTTAATTTTCTGCCTGTTTTGTTTTTAAACTCTCTTTCCCTCTCCACAACCCTTGTTCTGGCCTTTT
>NW_006408631.1:4658631-4662581 GCF_000296735.1 Chrysochloris asiatica
GGCTCTGTCAGGCATCCGTGGCTGCTCTGATCCTTTCCCCGCTTGGCCCCACACAAAATGGCGGCTCCTGGAGAAGCTGAGAGTCCCGAACCAGGAAGTCATGGATTTCTTGCTTCTGCCACAAACTCCCCAGCTGTAAGTCTTCCAACCTTCTAAATATTCATTTATATGTTGTTCAGAGTACTGGGACCATTCCCTGAGCCTTCTTGGTCCTGTATTCTGTGTTGTTCTCGGCAGAGCTCGTCAGTACCTGTTTTGATTTCCTTTTATGCATCTCCTTTTTAGTGTAGTGGAACCCAACTAATTTTTATAGGTTGATCTTGTACCTGTCACTTTGATAAACTCTATTAGTTCCAGCAACTTTCTTGTGGAAACTTTCAGATTTTCTGCATGTAGGATCAAGTCATCTACAAGGAAAGCTTTACTTATTCCTTGCCAATTTGGATACCTTTTATTTCCCTTTCTTACTTTACTGCTACGTCTTGGATTTCCACTAAAGAACTGAATAATAGTGATGAAAATAAGCATTCTTGTCTTATTCCTGTTGTCAATTCAATCTCTCTTCATTGAATAATATTTTTGCATACATGTTGATCTTGTATTTTTGTTGTTCAGTGTCATTGACTCAGTTTCGACTCATAGGGACCCTGTATAGGGTTTGTGAAGGGAGCTGATAGGTATGCACCACAACCATATGGTTAACAGTCCAGTGTATATCCTACAGCACCACACCAGGATTCTAAGGTTCTGTATGTTGTTGTTATTGTTAAATGCCGTCAACATGATTACTATCCATAGCAACCCTGTATAGGCTTTCTGAGGAGCAGCTGGTGGGCTTCAACAGCTGACCTGTGGTTCAGAGTCTAGTGTTAACCCTACAGATACACACCATAGATATTCATAATTATGTGAGGAGTTTCTCTTCTATTCCTATTATACTCAGAGTTTGTTTTTTTTTTTAATCTGGAAAACGCATTGAACTTTTTCAAATTACTTTTCTGCATCTATCGAGATGATCATGTGATTATTTTCCTGTGTTTTATTTATGTGGTGAATTACATTGGCTTATTTTCTAAAGCTGAACCACACTTGCATTCTTGGTATGAATCCCAACTGATTATGATATATTATTGTTTTGATATGTTGGTATATTCTGTTGGTTAGAATTTTGTTCAGAATATTTGCATCTATATTAATAATGGATATTGGTCTGTAATACTCTTGTGTTGTGTGTGAGATCTTTGCCTAGCTTTACTATCAGAGTTCTGTTGTCTTCATAGAATGAATTATGGAGTATCCCTTCCTTTTTTATGAACTGGAATTATTTGAGTAGAATTGGTGCCAACTCTTCTATGAATGTTTGGTAGAAATCCCCAGTGAGTATTTTTATGATCTCTTCAATTATTTTTTTTGCTATTGGTCTGTTCAAATTTTCTACCTCAGTCTGTGTTACTTCAGGTAGGTACTGTGTTTCTGGAATTTTTTTCATTTCTTCTAGGTTTTAAATTTTATTTCAGTATAATTTTTCATAACATTCTGTTTTGGTTATCATTATCTAAGTGTAACCTTTAATAATGTCAACCATTTTATTATATCTTGTTTTGATTATTTGTTTCTTCCCATTTGACCAGAGGTTTGTCTATTTTATTGATCCTCTCAAAGAACCAACTTCTAGTTTTATCAATTCTATTGTATTTCTGTTTTCTATTTCATTTACTTCTCTTCTGATCTTTATTATTTCCTTACTTCATGTGACTGTGAGCTATTTATGTCATTCCTTTTTTATTTGTCCAAATTGTCAGATTAAGTTATTGATTTTGAACCTTCCTTCTCTTTTGATGTATGCATTTATCATTTTCCTCTGTTGTTGTTGTGAAGTGCCAACATGTCAGTTCTGACTCATAGCATCCCTATATATGGTTTCCAAGGAGTGGCTGGTAGTTTGAACTGCTGACCTGTAGGTTAGCGATCTAGTACTTATCCTACAGCAACCACACTAGGACTACTTTTGTTGTGTAATAGAGGTTATGGTATGTTGTGTATTTGTTCTCATTTGATTCTAGAATTTTTTAATTACTTATATATGACCCAATCGTTTTTAAATACTGTATTGTTCAGTTTCCATGTACTCAGTTGGTTTTCCTTGCTCTTTCTGTTGTTGATTTCTAGTTTTATTCTGTTATGATGAGAGAAGATGCTTTCTACTATGTTGATATTTTTTAATTTAGTGAGGCTTGCTTTGTAGCCAAAAATATGGTCTATTCTGGCAAATGAACCAGGTACAATACAGGAGAATATGTATTGTGCTGCCCTGGTGTAGCACTGTAGGTTAAGCACTGGATCACAAGGTCTTGTTGAACCTCGGAAACCTTGTGCTGGGTGGCTATTAGTCGGAACCAGCTTGAAGGCAATTAACAACCTCAATGCTATTGGGTAGTGTGCTTTCAGTATTTCTGAGGTCAAGCTAGTTGATTTTGTTTTAAGATCTTCTGCATCTTTTTTTAGTTATTTTAAAGTTGTTCAGTCCATCAAAAAGTTGTTCAAACACATCAAAAATGGTGTGTGTAAGTATCTTACGATTCTTGTAGAAATGTCTATTTTGCTTTTCAATTTTTTTAGAGTTCATTTTTATGTATTTTGGATTTCTGCCATTGGGTGCAGAAATATTTGTTATTGTTATACCTTTTTGGTTAATTGACCTTATTGTTTTTGTTGTTGTTGTTAAGTAATACCAAGTCAGTTCCGACTCATAGCGACCCCATATAGGGTTTCTAAGGAAGACCAGTGAATTTGATCTATTGACCTTTTGATTTAGTAATGCCCTTCTAATTAATTTTGATTTAAAGACTATTTTATCTGAAATTATTATTTCTATTCCTGCTCTCTTTTCAGCTTTGATATTTTTGTTTGATACAGTTTTTCACATCCTTTAATTTTTAACTTATTTATGCTTTATATCTAAGACATGTCTATTGTAGGCAGCCTATTGATGATTTTTAAAAAATCCATTATGCCAGTCTCTGTCTCTTGCATTTGATCCATTTACATTCTGTGCAGTTAATAATAGATATTAATCAATTGAAATTATTCTGTTATACTTTTTCTTGTGTCAATTGTTTCTTTGTTCTTTATTTTCTGTTCTGAGTTCTTTATGTACAGTCATGTGTTGTTTAATGTCCATTATGTTGTACGGAATAGTACAATGCAGCATATGATTTGGACATTGTGCAAACACCACACAGTTATGTGCCAAATGATGTCAGTTTGGTAAATGACTGAGCACATGCTTTTAAGTTGCCTAATGACCCCTTCTGAATTTAAAAAGTCCATTGCCTTGCTAAATATATTTCAAACCAACTTCTACAAAGCAAAGGGCACTTTAAATTCAGAGACAGTCTGCAAAAGTTTGAAATCTGGCGTAGCAGCGTATGTGTAGCACCAACCTGAAAGGCTAAGAGCATAGTTCTGTGTGCAGTTGAATGATACCCAAACTGAAATTATGTAGCACATGGTTGCATATTCATTTACTTTTACCCATCAACTGCCTATTTGTTTGTTTTGCTTTTTGGGTATTTTGAGTCTATTTTATTTTCTTCTTTACTTTGGTGAGTTGTTACTTTCAAGTGCCACTGAAAGGTTTCCGAGAGCTGCTGATGAGTTTGAACCACTGATCTTGTGGTTAATGGCCCAGTGTTTATCTGATAGCACCACTCCAGGATGAATATTGTCAGGTTTTTGTTTTGTTGTGTTTTGTTTTTATGATTACCCTGAAGTTTATCTTCATCCTCCAAAATTTAAAGGTCTGTTAAATCTTGGAATTACCTTGATTTCCTCTGCATGTGAAATTTTATCCCTCCCTTGTTTTGACATTGTTGGTATTTATCTCAGATTCCCTTTACAGTATCACCCAGTTACCAACCCAGATAAAGAATTGCTGTCATGTGTCTTTA
>NW_006408631.1:4663120-4665955 GCF_000296735.1 Chrysochloris asiatica
TCTTGCTGGTCTTAGGTTCCTATGTTCCTGGGATGTAAGATTAATTCTCCCCCCTTTTTTGTTACACATCTTCTATCTTTACAATTGTGACAATTACCATTCATCATGATAATAATTGTTGTTGTTATTAAGTGCAGTCGAGTTGGTTCCGACCCATAGCGACCCTGCATAGAGTTTCCAAGGAGTGACTGGTGAGCTTGAACCACCAACCTTGCAGTTCAGATGGATTTGCAGTCTGGTGCATTAACCCACAATTACTAAATCAAAAGACTCCTATCCCTATCTCCTTTCAGCTGACCCATCTAGACAAGATGGACACTATTCAGTGGGGATTCTACCTTCCCCCACTCACTCTGAAACTAAATTCTCTCCTGAACTCTTGTAAGCCAGCTACTCTGTGCCTTTATAACCCTCCCCTCCCCATTTTAAGGTAGCCAATGTCTGAGTTGCTTGTCCCTAACAACCCTGTGTACTGAGGGGATATGCTTGATCCTTGACTCCTTCCCTCTCAGTTATTTTGCCATCATATTTGAATGATAATTTTGCTGGATATATGGTTACTTTCGTTCAGGAATTTATATATGCCTTCCCATAACTTTTTTGCTTACATAATTTCTGACAAGAAATCACTTTTCAATCTTATTGATATACTAGTAAGTGATATTTTGTTTTTCTCAAGCTGTTTTCATTATTCTTCTTTGTCTTTGGTATTGGAAAGAAGTCTGATTATGATATGTCTTGGTGGATTTCTTTTTGAGTCTATACTGTATGGTGTTCTCTTTGTCTTTGGTATTGGAAAGAAGTCTGATTATGATATGTCTTGGTGAATTTCTTTTTGAGTCTATACTGTATGGTGTTCATAGGCCTTCTTGGGTGGAAACCTTGTTTTTCATATTTGGAATTTTATCTGCCAATAGAGCTTCAAAAATTCTCTTTGTCTTTTTTTCTCCTCTTATTTTGGAATTCCTATTACATTTAAATTATTCCTCTTCAGTTTTCTTCATTTTTCTTTAATCTTTTTTACAGCCTGTTCCTCAAATCAAGGGATTATTAGTAAGGGATTTGTCCCCTATTTCACTGGTTCTTTCTTCCATTGATTTACTTCTACTTCTGTGCCCCTCTACTGCTTCATCTATTTCTCATATTTTATTGGTACTCTTCTGAATTTCTGGCTGTTGTCTTTGTATGATTTCTAATTGTCTAGGGAGTCTATCATTCTGTCCTTGTCTTGTTTTTCTGAATCCTAGGTTGTTGTTTTTTTTTATTGTATTTTATAATTATTTGTATTTTTCTTGGTGAGTTTTAAGAGTTCTTTATATATTCCAAATACTGTTGGTTGCTATTGTTAGTCAGCTTAGCTTAATGGCAACCTTATATACAACTGAACTCATATATTCACCTTTTCTTGTCCTGTGCCATCTTCACAATGGTAGGTATGGTCAGTCTGATTTTGCAGGCACTCAGCTGCTAAGCAAATGGTTGGTACTTGGAACCCACCAATTGATCCATGGGACAATGATGTGGCAGTCTGCTTCCATAAAGATTTACAGCCTTGAAAACCCTGTGAAACAGTTCCAATCTGTCCTGTAGGTTGCTATAGGTCAAGATCAATTGAATGGAAGTAGGTCTTGTTTTTTTAGGGGCTCATCTTCCAGGACTAAATGAGGCAATGTTCTAATGTAATTCTTAAGGTAGTCAATGACTAATTTTCTAAAATAGATCACAAGGCCTTTTCCCTAATCTGTCTTACTCTGGAAACTCTGCTGAAACCTGTCACAATGGGTGACTCTGCTGGTATTTGAAATGCTTTCAGCATCATAGTAACAAATAAGTCACGACATTACACAATCTGACAGCGATGTGATGGATTCTGGATATTAGATCTTTATATATTAGATTTTTATTAAATATGTGAACGTAAACATTTTCTCTCATTGTGTCGGCTGTCATTTTGATTTCTTGATAGTGTCTTTTGATACACAAAGCATTTAATCTTGATGAAGTCCAAGATATTTATTTGTTCTCTGGTTGCTTGTGTTTGGGGTGTCAGGTGAATTATTTCTAAATGTTAGAAAATTATAAAAATTTTTAATATGATATATAACTATGTGTATAGAGATTTATTATATTTAAAACTATGTTATTCTGCAATATTTATTTTGCCCCATAAATTTTTATTTTTAGAAAGTAAAATATGGTTTAAGATCCATTGTTTTAGCTAGTCTTTCACTTATAATACACACAAATCTAGAATTTAGCATTATCATTTCACATATCTTTAACTGATTATTATACATAGGTAAAAATTATCTGGCATTATATAGTAGTGTTTTATTGTTTGAAATCTTTATATAAATGGTAACACACTAAGTACCTATCTATTGGCAAGACAGTTTTTCTCAATAGTATTTTTTTTAGGTTTATCCATTTGACCTATGGAAATCTACTTTATGTTCACTTCTGTGTATTATTAAATTCTATAAGTAAATTAGGTTGTATTTTTTTGTTTTTTTCACATGTTGAAAAATTAGGTGGCTTTCAAATATTTTGTAACTCTAAATTATGCCTTGATTCATATCCTTATATGTGTCTCTTATGTACATCTTGGAGTCTTAGTGTGATGCTGTAGGATTAGCACTGTGCTCAGTGGCACATAATAACAAAAACAATTTATATATCTCTTAGTGCACAAGAGTAAACATTGTAAAGAAAGAAGAGGAAAAAAAGTGTAATCCACTACAATTTGATGAACTTGACCTATACTTATGGCTGTAGTAGCTTAAAAGAGGGAATGAATCTTTACAGCAAGGATCATTCCCACCCCCTTGGTACACA
>NW_006408631.1:4667340-4668245 GCF_000296735.1 Chrysochloris asiatica
CAGTCCATGGTACTTTCAATATTTTCCTCCAACACAGTAACTCAAATACATCGGTTCTTCTATGGTCATCTTATTCACTGTCCAACTTTCACCTGCATTTTAAGCTATTGAAAATACCGTGGCTTGGTTCAGGCACACCTCAGTCCTCAAACTGACATCTTTGCTCTTGAACACTTCAGAGAGTTCTTGTGCTGCAGATTTGCCTAAAGCAATATGACTTTGATTTTTTGACTGCTGCTTCTGTAAGTGTTGATGGTTGATTCAAGAAAAATGAAGTATTTAACAACTTCAGTCTTTTCTTAATTTATCTTAATGTTATTTGTTGATACAGTGGTGAAATTTTTTGTTTTCTTTACATTGAGGTGTGACCCATACTAAAGGTTATGATATTTGATCTTCTTCAGTAAATATTTTAAGTCCTCTTCACTCTCAGCAAGCAAGGTAGTATCATCTGCATATCTCAGGTTGTTAATGAGTTTTCCTCCAATCCTGATGCCACGATCTTCTTCATATAAACCAGTTCCTCAGGATAGTTGTTCAGCATACAGATTGAATAAGTATAGTGAAAGAATCCAATGCTGGTGCACATCTTTCCTAATTTTAAACCTTTCAATGTTCCCTTGTTCTGTGTAAATCAGTGCCTCTTGGTCTGTGTACAGGTTCCTTATGAGCACAATTAAGTTTTCTCCACAATTTTGTCCATAGGTTGTCATGTTCCACACAGTTGAAAGCCTTTGCATAGTCAGTTAAGCACAAGTGAACATCTTTCTGCTACTCTCTGTTTTCAGCCAAGATCCTTCTTATGTCAGCAATGATATCTCTTGTTCCACATTCTCCTCTGAATATGGGTTGAACCTCTGGAAGTTCCTTGTCAATGTACTGTTGAAATCATTTTTAAATTATCT
>NW_006408631.1:4669450-4700325 GCF_000296735.1 Chrysochloris asiatica
GTGTGGCACTGCGGGCTAATGTGTCAGACTGCAAAGTTGTTTAAACTGCAAGGTCAGTGGTTCAAGCTCACCAGCTGCTCCTTGGAAACCCTATACAGGGTCACTATGGGTTAGAATCAACCCAACAGCACTTAACAACAATAAAATCTATGATCATTAAGGAGCTTTGGTAGCATAGTGGTTATGAGTCAGGCTGCTACCTCAAAGTCACCAGCAGTTCAAAACTATCAACTGTAACTCAGAAGACAAATGAGGCTTTCTGTTCCCAGAAAGATTTAGTCGGAACCAACTCCACAGCACCCAACCATAACCATCACTATGATAGTTAATGTTATGTGTCAGTTTAGCTTGGCTATCATTGTCACTGGTTTGGCAGATACTATATACTTATCTTCCATTTGATAATCTAATATGAGAGCCAACAATTAGGAAGCAGAATTTCTTTGAGGGTGTGACCTGCATCCAATATATAAGTAAATGTGTGACAATGCCCTCTCCCCTTTTTTTAAACCTTGCATCCTTCTTGTCACCTGACCTCTGGTTCTTAGGATGTAAAAAGACTCTGATCTGCCACCTGACCTACAGATTTTGGAACCATCCATAACCCTGTAAGCCAGTAGTAGCCTTAAACCCGTTGCTTGATATGCAGACTTTGGTTTCCCTGAGACCCCTGCAACAACATGAGTCAGCAGAGGTCTTCAGCGTGTTGTCTAACTATGGATTTGGAACTTGCCCATCCAAAATTGCATGAGCTATTTCCTCACAATTGCATAGCCAGTCCTTCAACTAAATTTCCCCTATATGCATCTATACACACATCATTGATTCTGTTCCTTTATAGAACCTATATTTCTTTTTATATTATGAGCTGTATAATTTCTCTAAAATATGGCAAAGGTAAAAATTTTTCAATTAGTAAACTCAATACTTTTTGGGTTCCCTTAACTTTTGGATTTATACTTGATATCAGTTGTGGACAATTCCAAATAAAGAGGAAATCAAGCTTATTTCAAGGTAAAAATAAAATAAGTAAGTAAGAAACAAACCTCAGAAATCCTATACAGGTCCAATATGAGTTGAAACCAACTTGGTAGCACTTAACAACAATAGACCATAGCCCTAAAACTATACCAAGCCTCACTCCTATTCCTAGCATGCCCCATATCCCTAACATTAACCTTAGTCCTAACCATAATCCTAAAACAGAAACAAACAAACAAAAAAAGAATATGGACAGAATACACGTCACTGTATCAAAAAAATTGGTCAATGTTCAACCATTTCAAGATATAACATATGATTAAGAACAAGTGGGATTGAAGTAAGAAGTCCAAGTTGCACTAAAGGCATTGGTGTAAAACAAAGTACCAAGAAGTGATGGAATAAAAATTTTTAAATTTCAACAAACAGATATACCTCTTGAACTTCTCACTCTCTATGCCAAGAACTTTGGAAGACAGCTACTTGGCCCATCAATTGTAAAAGATCCATATTTGTACTCATTTCAAAGAAAGGTGACTGAAAGGATTGCAAAAATCATTGAACAATATCACTAATATCTCATGCAAGTAAAATTTTGCTAAAGAAAATTTTAAAATGGTTGAAACTGTAATATGACAGGAAGTTGTCAGAATTCAAGCCAGAAATAGAAAATGACATGGAATGAGAGCTATTACCAACATCAGATAAATCTTGGCTAAGAGCGGAGAATACTACAAAGATGTTTATTTGAGCTATATTGACTATTCAAAGGTATTCAACTGTGTGATTCATAATAAACATTGGAGAGCATTGGGAAGAATGGGTATTTCAGAACACTTAATTTTGCTCATCATGTATCTGTACAGAGACCAAGAGGCAGTTGTTGAAACAGAACAAGGGTATACTAACTTGTTTGATAGCAGAAAATGTTTGTGCCAGGGTTGTAACATTTCACCTTACTTATTTAATCTGTGTGCTGAGCAAATAATCTACGAAGATGGATTATATGAAGAAGAGCATGGCATCAGGATTGAAGAAAGAGTCATTATCAAGCTAAGATATTCAGATGACACAACCTTTCTTCCTGGAAGTGAACAGGACTTGGAACATTTACTGATGAAGATCAAAGATCACTGCCTTAAGTATGCGTTACATCTCAAAGCAAAGAAAATGAAAATTATCACAACTGAACCAATAAATAACTCCTAAATAAAAGGAGAAAAGATTGAAATTGTGAAAACTTCATTCCACAATCAACATACCAGACTCAAGCCATTGTATTTTCAATGATCTCATATGTGTGAGAAAGTTGGACAATAGCTAAGGAAGACAAGAAAAGAACTCATGCATTTGAGTTACAGTGTTGGCAAAGAATAATGAAAGTAGCATGTCTTGCCAGAAGAACAAAGAAATCATCCAGAATGCTCCTTAGAAAGAAGGATGCCTAGACTGCTTCTCTCATTCTTTAGACATGTCAGTAAGGATAAGTCCCTGGAGGAACACATCATGCTTGGTAAAGTGGAGGGTCAGAGAAAAAGAGGAAGACCTCAAGCAAGATGGACTGACACAGTGTCAGTTAGCAATGGTTTCAAACATAAAAACAGTTGTGAGGATGATGCACAATGATGAGGCAGTACTTCATCCTGTTGTGCATAAACAGCTAATAACAATATTGTTGTTATTGTTAAGTGCCATCGAGTAGGTTCTGACTCATAGCGGCCCTGAAGAGTGGCTGGTGAGCTTGAACTGCCAACAGTATACTGATGATTAATTTAGTGATTCTGAGACACACACACACAAAAAATGGCTTTATTATTCTAAATTCTAGATGAAAGGCTCTTTTCATATTTTAAATGAGGAGGATATTTATAGTAGGAGAGAACTCTGATTTGGCATAATAGTATAAAAAAGGCTAGAATATATTTACCACTGAATCTCTGAGAATTTAGGTGCTGGAGAGTTTTATATGTGTTTTATTTTTTTTGTTATATTTCTTTCCAATAATAGTGCAAACAAGCAATTTGTACGTAAGCTGCTTGTAGACTCCATCTGAGTCACAAATACACACTCCTGAAAAGAAAGTTTCTATTATCTCTTTATACTTCTAGAAAATCTGGTGTAAAAATTGTTCAAAAACATTTTGTTGTGGACAAAGTAGAAAACAACAACAACAACTGCATCTTCTGTTTTCAGAATAGTTTGTTTCCTAATACTTTCATTATTATTTTTTTTCTTAATTTATGAATTGTTCTATTTGTGGAAAATTCTTCTGGGACAATACAAAATACAAGCATGTAATATGGAATGGTAAACAGCAACATCATCTTTTTCTGTCATGGCTAAGGAACTAAACTGGTTTCGGTCTCATTAATTTTCTATTTTTCTTTTATTTGGTAAGCTACATAAATTTAAATTACTCACCAACTAGATGTGAAGATCTATGTTGTACCAGGTTTATCAGAGAATACCAAGATGGATGCTGTATGGTTCCTGTTTTTAAAATATTTAGCTTTATTAAAAATAAGAATAAAGATAAACAAAGAGGATTAAAATAAGACACATCTATTTTTTTGAAATATTTTAAGCAAAGTTGTTTGTATCCTGGTCCTTAAATGAGTATCTTAGTCTTGTGTAGCAATTGAGCAACTATTGTCTAAATATATCCCTCATAGATTTTTTACCCTTGCAAAGATAAGAAAGTTTACTCTTAAAATTAGCTGTTAGTATATGAAGGAGAAACAATCATATGAATAGACACAGAGCAAGAAATTTGTAAAATATTAACAGTCTAATAATTCTGAGCCCAATTATAAAATTGAGACATTAAATAGAAGTGCTTCGCTAATATGCCAAATGTCTAGGTTATTTTATTCAATCTCTATTGAGATTTAACTAATACAATGGTTTTCTGCAAGTAATTGTCATCGATAAGGTACTTACTATATTATTCTATAGTTCACATTTATTTATAAATTATTTTCTATGCTGTGGAAAGTGTAAGGTATGATTATATATTTTAGGAGTAATTAAATCTTTATCCCAACATTGTGGTGACTCTTTCTAGGCAGAACCATAAAACAAATAGTCTGGTACTCTGTGGGAGACAAGGATGTTCATGCTTGATTAATGGTTGGCATTGACGACACCTGGAATCAAAACAGTTGGAGTCATACCTCAGGAAATGCTTCAAGGACATGAGGAAGCACCATCTGAAGCAACAGATGTTAATAACTGAAAAATAGTTACATCCGGTATTAAAACTGGATAAAGGAAGTAGCTGAATTTAAATAGAAACCAGAGGGCAGAATGCAGAGAGAAAAAAAAGGGCTAAAAAAGAATAAAAGCAATGGAGCTGGAAAGCGGCACCAGCCTTCATGAATCATCCTGGAGTTCTGCCTCATTTTGTTTTTCTTAATGCCTCTCTGTAGCTGGCACCTCTTCTCCAGAGTGAGTTCCCTAAACACTCTCTCCAAGATTAAATACATCTTCTCCATGACTTACTCTGTACCTTTCCTCTCCCCTCCCTCCTTCTGTTTTTTTTTCCTTTCTCTCTCTGTTTCCCCATAGTTCTAAAATAGTAAATTAATTTTTTGGAAAAGAAAAAATACTATTAGTCATATTTTTAAAACTATACTGAATCCTTATTACTAAATAGTGATATTTATACTTATCACATTTTATAGTTAGTCAAGATTCATTTATTAAGAGCCTCTTGTGGTCATGTCATCATGGCAAGATTTCCCAAGAAATAGAGATTACAGTCATTCATCCAGTCTTGTCCTCAAGTGTCTTTTTGAGCAGATACTACACTTGTTGATATTACTGTTTAGGTGCCATCCACTCATAACAATGCAGTGCACACCATAACAAAGTAGTGCCCAGTCCTGAGCCATCTCCACAATGATTGTTATCTCCGAACTATTGCTGTTGCCACGACATCAATCCATCTGGCTGAGGGTCTTCTCTCTTTTTCACTGACCCACCATTTTACCAAGAATTATGTCCTTCTCCAGGGACTGGTCCCTCTTGATAACACATCTGAAGTGTGAGAGACCAAGTCTCACCATTCTGGCTTCTAAGGAATATTCTGACTGTATTTCTTCTAAGACAGACTTGTTTGCTTTTTTGGCAGTCCATAGTACCTTTAATATTCTTCACCAACACCATAACTCAAATGCATCAATTCTTCTATGATTTTCCTTATTCACTGTCCAACTTTCACATGCATATGAGGCTACTGAAAATACCATGGCTTGGGTCAGGCACACGTTAGTCCATAAACTGACATCTTTGCTCTTAAACCCTTTAAAGAGGTCTTGAGCAGCAGATTTGGCTAATACAATATGCTGTTTGATTTCTTGATCACTGTTTTCATGAGTGTTGATAATTGATCTGTGCAAGATGAAGTCTTTGACAACTTCAATCTTTTCTTCATTTAGCATGATCATATCTATTGGTCCAGTTGTCAAGATTTTTGTTTTCTTTACATTGAGGTGCAACCCATACCAAAGGCTGTGGTCTTTGTTCTTCATCAGTAAGTATTTTTAGTCCAATTTGCTTCCAGCAAGCCAGGATGTATCATTGGCATATTGCAGGTTGTTAATAGGTCTTCCTCCAATCCTGAAGTCACATTATTTTTCATATAATCAAGTTTCTCAGGTTATTTGCTCTGCATACAGATTGAATAAATATGGTGAAACAATACAACCCAGGTAGACAATTGTCCTCTTTTAAAACCATTCGGTACCCCCTTGTTCTGTTTGAACAACTGCCTCTTGGACTATGTACTGGTTCCTCATAAGCACAATTAAGTGTTCTGGAATGCCCATTCTTTACAAGGTTATCCATGGCTTGCCATGATACAGACAGTTGAAAATCTTTGCATAGTCAATAAAACACAAACATCGTTCTGGCATGCTCTGCTTTCAGCCAAGAGTCATCTAACCTATGCAATGATATCCCTTGTTGCACATCTTCTTTTGAATCTGGCTTGAATTTGTAAAGTTCCTGGTCGATGTATTCTTGCAGCCATTTTGTGTTATCTTCAGCAGAATTCTACTTGTTTGTGATTTTCATGATACTGTTTGATGATTTCTGCATTCCCTTGGATCTGCTTTGTTTCAGATGGGCATAAATAAAAAAACTTATCCAACTGGTTGCCTAGATATCTGTCTTCCAAATTTCTTGGCATAGATGAGTGAATACCTCCAGTGTTTTATCAATTTATTAAGAGATTTTAATTTGTTTCCCATCAGTTCCTGGAGACTTATTTTTTACCAATGCCTTAGATGCAGCTTGGACTTCCTCCTTCAGTACTATTGATTCTTGATCATATACTACTTCTTGAAATGGTTGAACATTGAACATTTCTTTTTGACTCTGTATAATACATTTTCTTTTGAAGTTTTCTCCATCAATGGATAGTTTAGAACCATTTTGTATTACAAATCAGGGCTTATATTTTTTCTTCAGCTCTTTCAACTTGAAAAATACTGAGTATGTTTTTCCTTTTTGGTTTTCTAACTACAGGTTCTCACACATTTTATCATAACTTTTGACTTTTTCTTCTTGAGCTTCCCTTGAAATTTTCTGTTTACCTCTTTTATTTCCTCATTTCTTCCACTTGTTTTAGTATCGCTATGCTGGAGAGAAAGTTTCAGTCTTTTCTGAAACTATTTTTTTTTCTTTCTTTCTTGTCTTTTTAGTAATCTTTTGTTTTCTTCCTGTATGATGTTCTTGATGTCATCCTACAACCCTTCTGGTGTTTAGCTATTGCTGCCTAGTGCATCATATCTGTTCTTGAGATGATCTCTAAATTCAGGTAGTTATATTCAAGGTCAAATTTTGACCCTCCTGGACTTGTTTTAATTTTCTTCAGTTTCAGCCTGAACTTGCATATGAGCAATTGATGGTTCCACACTCTGCAACTAGTCTTGTTTTAACTGATGATATGCAACTTGTCCACCATTTCTTTCCATAAATGTAGTCAATTTGATTTCTGTGCATTCCATCTGGTGAGGTCCATGTGTATAGTTGTCTTTTATGTTATTTAAAATGGTATATATGCAATGAACAAGTCATTGTTCTTGTAAAATTCTATCATGTGATCTACATCATTTCTGTCATTTCCAATGACTGATCCTTCCTCTTTGTTTCCAACCTTTGCTTTCCAATTACTAGTAATTATCAATACTAGTGAAGAGGTTGGGAGAATTATTCAGTTTCATCATCACTGGCTTTAGTGGTTGATGTATAATTTTGAATAATAGTTGTATTAACTTATATTCCTTGTAGGTGTATGGATATTACTGTATCACAGACAGCATTGTAATTCAAGATCTTGAAATGATCTTTTTGATAATGAATGTGACACCATTTCTCTCCCATTTGTTATTATCAGCATAATAAACCATGTGCTTGTCAGATTCAAAATGACCAATACCAGTACATTTCAGATCATTAATGCCTAGGATATTGATGTTTATGTGTTCCATTTCATTTTATAACTTCCAATTTTCCTAGATTCATGCTTTGTACATTCCATGTTCTGATTATTAATGGACATTTGCAGCTGTGTTTCCTCAGTTTGAGTTGTGCCCCATCAGCAAATGAAGGCCTTAAGCTTTACTCCAGTCACGTCATCACAGTCAACTCTATTTTGAAGAGGCAGGTCTTCTCTAGTTGTATTTTGTGTGCCTTCCAACCTGAGGGGCTCATTTTCTGGTACTATATCTGACAATGTTGTTGTTGTTGTTGTTGTTGTTGTTAAGTGCCGTCGAGTCTGTTCCGACCCATAGCGACCCTGTACAGGATTTCCGAGGGTGTACATCTTTACGGGAGTAGAAAGCCTCATCTTTCTCCCACGGAGCGGCTGGTAGCTTCGAACCGCTGACCTTAAGGTTTGTAGCCCAATTCGTAACCACTACACTACCAGAGGTACTATATCTGATCATCATGTTTCAATACTCAGTATTCTGGTGCTATCAGACAGTGTTCCATTGTTATTCATAAGGTTTTCAGTGGCTAAATATTTGGAATGAGTCTGTCTCTCCTTCCTAGTCTGTCTTAGTCGAGAAGCTCATCTGAAACATGTCCCTCATGGGTGACCCTACTATTATTTAAAATACAAGTGGAATAGCTTCAAGAATCACAGCAACATGGAAGCCAGTACAGTACAGCAAACTGATAGACGAGTGATAGAACCATATGGTTACCAGATTCAAAATGGCCGATACCAGTCCATTTCAGCTCCTTTATGTCTAAGATACTGATCTTTATGTATTCCATTTCATTTTTGACAACTTTCAATTTTCCTAGATTCATACTTTTCATGCATCCCATGTTCCAATTATCAATGGATGCTTACAGCTGTTGCTCCTCATTTTGAGTTGTGCCCCACCAGCAAATGAAGGTCCTGAAATTTTTACTCCATTCCTGTCGTCACAGTCAACTCTACCTTGAGGAGACAGCTCTTTTCCAGTCATGTATGAGTGTCATCAAACCTGCAGGGCTTATCTTCCAGCATAATTTCTCACAGTGTTCTGTTTCTATTCATATGGTTTCAGTGGCTAAACATTCAGAAGTATTCTGCCTCTCCTTCTTCCTAGTCTTAGTCTGGAAGCTCAGCTGAAACATGTGTACCATGGGTGGCTATGCTCGTCCTTAAAATACTGGTGGTATAATTTCCAGCATCTTAGCTACATGCAAGCCACTATAATATCAAACTGATTGATGAGTGGTGGATACTGCATTTAAGAGGGGAAAATTCCCTTGCAGAGATTCAGAAAGGGCTATTTATACAGAAATTACAACTATGTTTTTTTAAAAACATTTGTTCATTCTTTTGCTATGTTTTCCAAATCATTCTTTGATGCAACTTTGTTAAGTGCCGTGGAGTTGGATCTGACTCTTATTGACCCTGTACAGGGTTTCCGAGACTGTAAATCTTTATGGGAGCAGAAAGCCTTATCTTTCTCCTACAGAATGGCTGGTAGTTTCAAACTGCTGACCTTGCAGTTTGCAGCCTGATTCGTAACAACTACGCCACCAGAGCTCATTTTAATGTAGCTTGGACATGTATTTTCCATCCGCAAAGATTTCTATCAAAGGGAGTAAGCACATGATCCTACTGGTGATGGTGTCTGAGGAAACAGAACAACATAAAATTGTTTTATATGACTCTCACTTAATCTATTGATTTGATGACAAGAGGAAAAGCTTGAAGCAGTTTTCTTCAAAACGTAAAGACAGAGACGTGGCCATATGGAGATAATCTGAACACTTCCTAAAAGATACAACCAAAAATACTCATGTTGTTGCTTTATACCATAGGTATTATCATTTGACTGCTTCGTGAGTAAAAATAAATGACTTCTCTTTGTCACAGGTTGTAAAGAAAGACTAGACAGTAAAGGTTAGCAAAGCTGGTAAAGTGTGAAAATCTTCGTCAATCAAAAGTTCCTTCAGTAAGGGAGTAAAAGCTTGTAACAAATTCAAGTTTCCAAATCAATGTGATAGGCAATCCTTAGGAAGACCCGTAGAGATTTTGTTGTCAATATTAATGTCAAATAATGTCATTTAATATTAATGTCAAATAACATTAATGTAAAAAATCTCAAAATAATGCTATTTTATTGATAGCAGTTGAAGATTTATAAGTTGTATAGTCCTGGTGTGATGCTGTATGATAAGCACTAGACTGCTAACCATAAGATTTGTGGTTCAAACCTAAACCCTACACAGGGTAATTGTGTGTCAGAACCCTAACAACAACAATAGCATAGCTATTGTAAATGCCTTCTGCTATCTATACTTAATATATAAACAACTGAGTTTTAGTCATGATTCATTTTCCTTGTTAATTAACTATTGGTGGTCATGCTCACTGAGAGGTATAAACTAACTGTATTTTAACTGTAGTTGATATACACTGGAAGATCAATTATCAAAAGACTTATCAAGAATTGGCTGTGCAAAATTCAGTGTATTCGTTCAGTGTATTATCAATTTACAAAAATTCATTTGCCTTTTTACCCTAGACACTAGGGATACAACAACAAACAAGAAAAGCACAGTTCCTTCCCTCACAGAGAAAAAGAGAGAAAATCAAATTTCAATCAAAAGAGAAATTGATCAAGAATACCTAACTCTACTTCTGGTCACTAAATAGGGGACTTGGTGTTTGGGCAGTAGTTGCAATGGGATGCAATTAAAGGTTATTAATCCTGGTGTAAGAGTGTAGGATCACCACTGAACTGCTAACCACAACGTTGACAGTTCAAACCCACCAGCCTCTTTTTGGAAACCCTATACATATGATTCCTACTAGACTTGATGTCACTTAACAAAAGCAACAACAAGAAAGGGAATAGTGTATCAGATGTGCAATTTAAGAAGGGCTTTTGGGCTGCAGTTGGATAAGAGGACTAAGGATTACAAATGAGGGTAGAGGAAACTCACTTACAAGGCTTGTAGCTTTTCCAACCACTTGATGGTTGTAACCTGGCCTAGAGTATGGAGTACCTGTGTTGCTCTGTAGGATATGTGCTACACTGCTAACCACAAGTTCAGCAATTCAAACCCACCAGTCCTCAGAAACCCTATAATGGTTGCTTTCAGTTGAACCGACTTGACAGCACTTGATAACAACATCAACAGGGTATGATAGTAGTAGGTAAGGAGGGACAAACAAATTTAAGTCTACTTAGAAGGAAAAGATTTGGCGATGTATGAAAAATATGAGAAAGATGAAGGAACGTGTAAGCTCAAGAATGACATTCCCCAAGCTCAGGTTTGGGGAAACTGAGTGGATGATCAATCAAGGATGTTTAGTAACAAATTGAATCCTATAATTTGAGAGTGAAAATATAGACAATGGAATAGAGTACCGATGGCATTATTCTAGTGTTGCCTATGACAGGATCAAAATTATACAAAAAGCATCAGTGATTTTGGCGATCATCCTGGTATGGTGCTGTAAGATAAGCACTGACCTCAAGGTTGGTTTGAACCACAAGGTCGGCAGTTCAAACTCAAACTCACCAATCATTGTTCCTCGGAAACCATATATAGGGTACCTATGAGTCGGAACTGATTCAACAGCACTTCAAACAACAACAATGAGAAGAGGACAAATAAATAGGAATACATTGTGCTCTAAAATTTAGCTTTTCACCTTTGTTGGTTTCAAATAAAATCTTCCATTAAATTTTCATTTACTAGAAATAAATCTAAAATTACAGCTACTACTAAACTAGGTTTAAAATGTTGGAAAGCAAAGATGTCAGCTTGAGAACTAAGGTGCGCCTGACCCAAGCCATGGTATTTTTAGTAACCTCACATGCATGCGAAAGTTGGACAGTGAATAAGACCGCAGAAGAATTGGATGCTTTTGGTGTAGGAGGAGAATATTGAAAGTACCATGGGCTTCCAAAAGAACCAATAGCTCTGTTTTGGAAGAAGTGCAGCCAGAGTGTTCCTTGGAGGTCAAGATGACCAAACTTCATTTCTCAAGTCACTGGAGAAGGATATCATGTTTGGTAAGGTGGAGGGTAAGAGAAAAAGAGGAAGACCCCCAGTGAGAAGGACTGGCAAAGTGGCAGCATGAATGGGCTCAAGCATGGCAACGATAGTGAGGTTGGCCCAGGATCGGGCAGTGTTTCATTCTACTGTGCATAAGGTCGCTATGAGTTGGCATCAACTCGATGGCACCTAAGAACAACATCAACTAAACTATAGTCCTAGTGTAGCACTGTGGATTAATGCCATTGACTGCAAAGTCGGTATGATCCAACTTAAGCTCACCGGCTGCTCCTTGAACACCCTGTACAGGGTCATTACAGGTTGGAACTGACTTGATAGCACTTAACAATGCCAACTAACCTGGTGGTATGTATTCACTAAATGGCAATATAAATCATATTTTAAACCCCATATCTTTCTTATTACTTTTCCAATTTTTATTTATTTAAAAATATTATTTTAAAACAAAATATCTTGTCAATCTTCAGTGTTCTGATTGGAACAGGAATTCTAAATAGGAAATCATCTCAGATTCACACAAACACTATTGGTAGCCTCCACTAAATTAGACGTAAGGTAGTTCCATAATTAACTTATGTAAGAAGTTCATAAAATATTGAATTTGAGAGATGAAGACAAGCTCTGACATAATTATTTAAACTTGTACTTGTTGAAAACTTTTCCAAAACAGTAAGGAGCAAACTGGGCTTACCAATGCTTATTTTTGGCCATATCTATGTTGTGAACTCAACAAATTGACTAGGATGATATTTTCAGAAATAATTTTGAGTTTTCTGCTCAATATTTCTTTATATATATATTTTTTCCTTCCATAATTCAGTCAGATTAATTCATTATTTCAGGGGAAAGATGAGGCAGTAGAAAGCAGAAGTAAATTTGAGTACTTTCATATTTCAAAAACTGTAAGTATCTCAAGGGATCTAGGCAAGGGCTCATTACATGAAAAAAAAAAACAAAAAAATACAACTGGATTTAGACGGATACATGATTAGCAAAAAGGTGCTGGTTTTTCATTCTGTAGATTAGATTTAGCTTATCTAGGCTATGAAAAAAATTAGTCAGGGGAGAGGCAAAGATAACTAAGATATTGATAGATCCCCAAGAAAGAGCACTGTGCCTTGTCTCCCTTTTCATCCTGCCAGACTCATCAGGACTAAACGCCAAAGCTAAATTTAGAACCTAGAAGCATTCCACAAACCCTTCCAAACTTACAATAATATATATCAAGACTTACTAAAACTAACAGTAATTAGAACAGTAAGGTATTGGCTCAAGTATTGTCTACTATAGACCAATGATAGAGAGCCAAGAAAACACCAACAAAATACATATTTTGTTGTTTTTGTTGTGAAGTGCTGTTGAGTCAGTTCCAACTCATAGTAACCCTGTATATGGTTTCCAAGGAACAACTAGTAAATTTGAACTGCTGACCTTGTGGTTCAAACCAACTTTGTTGTTAGTAGCTGTCAAGTTGGGTTTGACTCATGGTAACCCAATATACAACAGACTGAATCATTGTCTGGAGCAGCATCATGGCTTATTGGTCTCTTTGAGTTCCTTGATATTTGAGTGCCTTCCAATCTAGAGGTTCACCTTCCAGCACTATATTGAACAACATTCTCTTGTAACCCATAGAGTTTTCACCGACTAAGAGACCTGGTGTAGTGCTGTAATCATAAAGACAGCAGTTTGAATCCACTAGCTAATCTCAGAATCCCTATACAGGATTGCTATGAGTCACAACTGACTCAACAGCACACAACAACAACAATTTTCAGAACTAGTTCAGCAGGCCTTTCTTTCTTGCCTGACTGAGTCTGGAAGCTTCACTACAACTTGAGTGACTGTCTAGACCAATTATTGATCTAATGTGAAAGGTAAAACAATAAAAACTTTTAGAAGATAATATAGGGCAATATCTTAATGGCTTTAGGCTTGAGGCAAGAAAATATTTCTCAAATGACAGAAAAAGCACTAGCCATAAAGTAAAATGGCACAGCACAAATTCCCAAATGATCTTGGCATATTCTAGAAAGAGCCTTTAACTTCTCAGGCTTTAACTTCCACTGATGACAGTAATCACTGTTGGTAAGGACACCTTCCAATAAGCACACTATTTTGTTGTCATTAAGTGCCATCGAGTTGGTTCCAACCCATAGTGACCCTGTATAAGGTTCTGAGGAGTGGCTGGTGCATTTGAACTGCTGACTTTGTGGTTCAAACTGATCTTGTGGTCCAGAGCATATCCTGCAGTGCCGCACACTATAGTAGCTATTAATACAGATGCTTTTAAGACCTCCTGGTCTCATCATTCTTTGAGGTCAATGCTGATCTTATGGATCTAGGAACAGAAATAATCATTTCAAGCACTTAAGGAAAAAAATCTTAAATTTCATGAGAAAGGAAGTCTAGTTTGCTGAGATCCAGGAAGCCTATGTTCTCTGCTGCCTCGGTTACTAGCTTTGAAAAAGTCAGTATCTCTGGATTTCATTTTGTTTATAAGCAGAGGAATGATAATGTCAATATTTGTTTGACTATTTAACATGATAAAAACAAATCCAATATTAAAGTTGTGTATTTCATAAGAAACAAAACATTGTAAGTCCAGCCATACCGTAACTGAAGCACGCTTTATTTTCCATATAGTTTTACTTAAATCAGTTGTGCTAAGGAATCCCTCATATACCTACACTTGACTGTTTTTTTTTTTGAGTAACAGAACTATTACTCAATCATCATTGTTTATTTTTGGGGGATGAAGAGAGTTCAAAATTGGCATCTTTCTCAAATGGTCTAAGTTTGAAGTCCAGTGAATGAAAATTGACAATCCATTAAGATAAGATGGAATTATTAATGTTACATTGGAATTCATAGTTAGTAGGATTGGATAAGGAAGAGAAGTAAAGATATAATGTTTGAAATTTCAGATGGCTTAATTAAATCATTGTTGTTATTGTTGTTAAGCATCATCAAATCGGTTCCAATTCATAGTGGCCCTGTATAGAGTTTCCAAGGAACGGCTGGTGAGCTTGAACCGCCAACCTTGCAGTTCAAACTGACTTTGTAGTCCAGTGCATTAACCAACAGTACTACAAATCTATAGCTAAATTATTAAAATTTATGAGTTTAACAAGATTGCTGGCTATCATGATAAAAATAATTGCATTTCTAATTACCAGTAACAAACACGTAAACCCAAATCACGTGACCTGTTGTCTTCAAATCAACACTGACTCAGAGAAACCCCATGAGTGTCCAAATAAAACTGTGCTTCATACGGTTTGATGGCCGATTATTCAGAAGCAGACCATTAGGCTGTTTTTCTGAGATACTTCTAGGTGAAGTGCAACTTTTAACCTTCAGAAAAACACAATACTTAGGTATACTAAATATAAAAAATGATGTACAAGATTGCTATACAAAAATCTATGGCTATAACTCAAATAAATTAAGAAAGACTTATATAAACGAGAGGGTATACAATGCTCAAGATTTAGAAGACGCAATATTATAAAAAGGTACCATTTATCTTTGATATATGATACAATTTCTGTCAAAATAGAGACTTTTGAAGATTTGATATCATTTTAGTCAAAATATCAATGGATTATGCATGTGCATATGAAAACTGACAAGCTGATTCTAAAATCCATAAAGAAATACAAAGGGCCAAGAAGAGCCAAGACCTTTTGAAGCAGCAACATAGAACACAGATTTTTGGATCTCATAAAATTGTTTTTCTCTTACCTAAATTCTATTTTCAGGTAGGTTTAAGATTTTTCCCTTAAAGATTTTAAATAGTTACCTATATCCTTGGATCAACAAGACCAACCTCAACCTCCAAAGATAATGAGATTATGGTTCACAAACACTGTGTTCTACATTCTACTTTGGTAATTAGTGACTGGGATCTTAAAAAGCTCCTGAGCAGCCATCTAAGGGGCAACTATTGGTTTCTCTATGTGCGGAAGAAAGAAAAGTTAAGAAAATTTGAAGATGTTTGGAGTAAACTAATCCAGTGGATCAGTGGAACATGTGAACATCAGTAAATATGAATCTGAGACCAGAAGAACTGATGGTGTCTGGCAACAACTACCAACTGCTTCAACAATGATCACATTAGAAGGTTCCAAACAGAGTGGAAGAAAATGTGGAACAATACTCAAAATTATATTTAAAAGACTGGGTTTACTGGTCTGGAAGAGACTGGAGGAACCTCAGACTATGGACCTCTAACACCTTTCAGGTCCGGAACAGAACTCATCCTCACAGCCCAATTTTCAGCTAAGCAGAAAATAGGCATACAGGGGCAACAATATCATTAGTGAGGTGGTCTCCCCATGGAATGGTCAACTATTCAAGATCACAGGTGCAAAATTTAACCAAGAAGGAAGTTGAGAAGGGATGGATAGGAGAGTAGAAGGGGAAAAAACCACAAGGAGGTGGTTGGATACTGTTGTTACATGGAGGTGATCACAACCATTCAGATGAAGCAAAATATATGATTTGCTGAATGTAAAACTGGATGATCTTGTTACTCAATTCACAATAAAAAGTTTTAAAAAGAATGATGAGATCAGGAGAGCTTCAAAATCTGTATTGATAGTTACTGCAATATGCATATTGGAAGACATCATTTCAAACAGTGACTGATGTTAGTATGCCCAAGGGATTGGAAAGACCTGAAAAGCTGCTAAACACGCTTTTTAGAGTGTGCTGAGCTTCTCTGAGGATTTGTGGTCATACCACTTCTTACCATATTTCTTTTAATCCCTTTCTTTTACACTCACAGTTGGCCATAAGCATGTGCTCCAGAAAATGTTCCATTATTTCTGACTGATCCACAGCATACTTGGCAGTGTGTGTAATTCTACTGCTTCTTAAATTTTTCTCCTTGTTTGCTCAAGCTGCCTCCGGGGTGTTATAAAGTATTTTCTGACACTCCTACCTTACTTTTGGTACGTGATACTCAGAGTCTGTTGTGTTTTGTTTTTTAAAAAAAACACAACACAAAACATTTTGAGGAACCTTATGGTGGGGATTAAACTGGCATATCACTGGAACAATTCCAAGTGTGAATTTTCTAACTATGACAGGAGATAATTTGCTTTCATTTTGCAAATTGTTCTTTACTACCGTATTTTTTGTTATTTGCTTTACTCAAAGCAAATTAGTGATGTAGTCATGTCTTCCCAGAAAGGACACTCCCAATAGAATTTATGTTCCAGCAACATCAAATATGGCATGATGAACCACATAAGCCAATGAGCTGAGTGGAAGCACTGGATCTAAAAAGCTAACAGAGACATCTATTCTCAGTTATGGATTTATGGATCAGCATAAACCAAGAACCAAAGATAATTTGAGTTTCTATTTTCAGCATACAATTCAGTTCCTTGAGATGATATTGAAGTACTTATATCAAAAACATCCAGACATTAAATCAATACAATGTCTCTGTAATGGAGGTTGTTTTTAATTCAGGTGGGAAAATGTTTCCCCTTAGAATTTACAAATATGTAATCCTATTGTCACAGCCAAATAACAACCTTAAGCAATGTCACCCAAATTTATACTTGTATCATTGTGTTATCTCAGAAAATCACATGGTGTAAACACAAAATGCAGTGTCCTGGGTTTCACAACTGATTGTGATTTTTGCTAGAGACCCCAGTGGGAAAATGTTCATCGGCCAACTTGCAGAAGAAAACAGGATATCCAATGGAGTGACATTTGAAGGACACAAGTTTATTCCCAGATCAGTTAGTCGAGAGGTGGCAATTTTGACTACAATAGAGTACTTGTCTTTATTTTTGCCTGGGGTTCAGGATGAGGGAAGTGAGAACAGGTTGAAAGCAGTCAGTGAAAATGACTGCCAATCCTACAATTAAAAAGTAAGTTTTAAGGGTTTTACCATCATTTGCCTCTAAAATCAAATGCCTGAGTATTAGTTTGCAAGGTACAAAGGAGGGTCCTTTATCCACTGTGTGTCCTAAGAAGAGCTGAGAACAGGAAACAAAGCAGAACCTGGGTCAAGATGCAAAAGTAGCTACCTCTTGAGCAGATCATCACAGCACCCTGGCATTGCCTCAGCAGCGAAGGCAGAGGAGCAAGCCAGGAGCTGTGCTCCACACACATGTGCAGGCAGAAACAATTAACCCAGAAAATTACTGTTTGTTTCTGTTCTTCTATTTTTACTCTCAGGCAACTATGACCTGGGAAACACAGATTGCATAAAAATTGCAACACTTTTGAAAGAAAGCATACTCGCTCTTCAGCTTTCCCTTCATCCCTTCTAGCTGTTTTCTCCCTCTATGTTTGCTTGTTTTTTTCCATTCTCTTAGTTAAATAATACGATGTTCCTTATACCTGAACATCTCTCTGCTCTTCGATTCCACTTTTTTTCACTTCAGTCAAGACTTTATTTCCTAGTTCCAGTCTAGTCAATCGCAACTCATGGCAATTCCATGTGTGCAGAATAGAAATACTACACAGAATTTTCAAAACTGTGACCTTTTGGAAGTAGTTCACCAGACCTTTCTTCTGAGTTGCCTTACAAGTTGTATGGGTTCATCTCAACAACTTTTTGGTTAAGTATCGTCAAGTATAATTGTCATATAAAGTTTAATCCTAATGTACATTCTCTAACACAATACTATTAGTTCAAATTCATTTCTTCATCTACTAATGTTTATTTGTATTTCTTCATGTGACTGCTTGCATTTCTCTGCCAGGTCAAATATAAGGACCTTGGAGTCGTTCCCAAGGTCTAGCCACCTCTTCTGGCTTCTCTCTTGGCATTGACACATTCCATGTTTCCTCTGCCGTCTTTCTGGGATGTTCCCTACTCTCACACCACCTCATGGACAATGACATGTAGTTCTACAATAGACTGCTAACCCTTTTCCCAGCTACAGCCACGATCCCCTACAGTCTGGCCTCAGCAGCTATCAGAATTAGGTTTGCAGACTACAAACTGAATTACGCCATTACTTTAAGAATAGTCTATGGTTCCACACAGAATATAGCTAGAGTTAGTCAACTGGCACTGGAAGATAAGAGGGAAAAAGGTCACCTTTGTGGAGCTGTGTGGGCCTGTGAAACTATCCTCAAATGATGTTTTATGAGCATATGTATACTCTTCAGAAGATTATCAGTAGATTTCAAAGAGAGCCTCAAAAGAGTTTGTGTTGGGCCATGGGCACTCCTAAAAATACAAAAATTCAAACCTATTGCTGTTGAGTTGATACCAACTTATAGTGAGTCTACGCGTAGTGGTTGCGAATCGGGCTGCGAACCTTAAGGTCAGTGGTTCGAAACTACCAGCCGCTCCGCGGGAGAAAGATGAAGTTTTCTACTCCCGTGAAGATTTACACCCTCGGAAACCCTGTACAGGGTCGCTATGGGTCGGAACCGACTCAACAGCACTTAACAACAACAACAACAACAACAGAACAGAGTAGAACAGCACCATAGAGTTTCCAGGGCTGCAACTCTTTACAGAATTAGATTGCCCCATTCCCCCCATGGAGCAGCTGGTAGGTTCCAACTGCCAACCTTTCAGTCTCCAGCTGAGCCCTTCACCACTGTGTCACCAGGGATCCCTTGCACATGTACTGGGGTTAGGATTTGTTGCACGTAATTTAGGGGAGCAGAATTCAATTTGTAACACAAGTTATAAAAAGAGGAGAAAATACAAATACTAGGTTTACTGTTCTCAATAAAAGAATATATCATTAAGGAGAAAATTATACTGTGTCTTCTGATTTTAAATAAATTTCTACAATAAATTCTACTTCAAAACTTTGGATTAGTGATTTATGACACACACATAGAAATGCATTATTGTTGTTGTTGTTAAGTGTTGTTGTGTCAATTCCAACTCATAGCCACCCTATATAGTGTTTCCAAGGAGCAGCTGGTAAATTTGAACCACTGACCTTGTGATTCAAGCTGACCTTGCTGTCAAGTGCTTATCCTATAGGGCCACACCAGGACTCCAGAAATGCATTACTTGATCTTAAATGATTTCAAGTCATTTTCAAAAGTCCAGCAGTTCTGAATCAATTTTTATTTCACAATGGGAGGATCAATGAACAAATAAGGTGTGCTGTTCTTTAATTATTCACAAATCACCTCTCAAAGCCAACCCAGGAATTCACACTGTATTTCAAAACAAAGCCTCACATTCTGTCCTTTTAGAAACATAATTGGGCAACTTTTGTTTCTCCTTTGCCTCCCAGTTCTGTTTGCTTCTGCTATGGGTCTGGAAGCACTCCAGAGCCACCGGGGTGGGGGAGCTGTAACATTGGCTTGACATGCAAACCTCACCACAAATTCTTCAAGGGTATGTCAAAGTAATAATGTGAGTACATTGGAATGTGGGGGAAGACTAGCAGCTGTATTTTAATCTTGTCTAGTGTTTTCTTACAAAAAAAAAAAAGAGGAGCGTGTAAAGTCAGATTAACTGGTTTGAAACCTTTGATTAATTTGAAAATAAGGAAAACCAACTTCTCTGCAGAAAAGACTCTAAAAATTGCTCTCCAGCATGGAGATGCTAAAGCAAATGATGGCAGCATTGATGGACTCAAGAGTGGCAGCAGTATTGAGGTTAGCCCAGGATCAGACATTGTTTTGTTCTGCTGTGCATGGGGTCACTATGAGTTGGTTCCAACTAGATGGCACCTAACAACAACAACAACAACAACTGCAGAGGTAAAATTAAGTCTGTGATTGTTGTACTTGCAGTCAAAGGAGGTAGTTACTCAGGAATTCTATAAGATGATTAAGCCATATTTGAATATCTCATTAAGTATATGATCATTGTCTTATTTCACCGATTCATTCCATTCAAAAATATTTCTTTGTTGAGTGCCAATGAATTATTAGGAAATGATCTAACTTCTGAAGATGTAGAATTGAGCCAAGGAGAATCCTTGCACTATTGGAGCCTGTATCCTCGTGAGCGGTAGTCAAAACCAAAATAGCAAATAATAAAATTTCAAGTAAACACAAAATGTGTCAGGTGGAGATAATTGAGATTAAAAAAATTAAAATTTCAGCAGAATTATAAAACTGAGTAGTGGGATGGTGAGCATTTGAGCAGAATCCCGAGTGATGTGAGAGAAATAGAATCTATCTGGAGTAGAGTGTTCCAGGCCAGAGAAACTGATGGGAATGTGCTGACCTTCTCTCTATCCTCATATATGAGCCTCTGACAAGCCCAGGAAGGGAGTGGTCATGGTGGTGGCTGTGCGCTGTAGAATCAGTTATGATCCATAGTGATGTTGTATAGTGTTTCCCAGGTGGTAAATCTTTATGGGAGGAGAATGCCTCATCGTTCTTCCACAGAACAGATGGTGGATTTGAACTGCCAACCTTGCCATTATCAACCCAATGCATAATCCACTATGCTACCAGGGGAAGGTTCCAATTCATAGAGATGCTGTATATGGTTTCCAAGGTTATAAATCTTTACAGGAACAGACTGCGTAATTTTTCTCCCACTGAACAACTGGTAGATTCAAACTACGGACCTTATGGTTAGCAGTCCAATACGTAATCTACTACGTTACCAGGGCTCTTTGGGGAAGAGGGTTGTTGTTAAGTGCCATCCAGTTGATTCTGCCCCATAGAGACCCTGTATAGGGTTTCCAAAGAACAGTTGGTGAGCTTGAACCACTGACCTTGCAGTTCAAACGACTTTGTAATCAGACGCATTAGCCCACAGCACCACACCAGGACTCCAGGGGAAGGGAGTAGATCACGTAATTTAATCCATTTGAAAAATAAGTAAACTAGGTGGATCTAGAAATAAAGCTCAAGTCTTCTAATACTTTATTCTTTCTTCTAGACAAGTGTTTCTCAAACAGGACTATTTCCTCAAATGAAATTCTATGTGGAATCCCAATTTGTGAAACAGATAAAAATAGAGCTGCTCTAGGAGAAGTGGACAAGAGAGTTTTGCTTGGTCATGTCCCACTCCAAATTCCCAGACTTGACCCATGCCCCAGCCCGAAGACTTGCCACACACTCAGAGGCCTTACCTCTGAGGAATCTTGGCAGATCCTCAAAACTTCCTTTCACACTTAGCATTACTCTATGCATCTCTCTCCATGCTTAAGGGAAGAAAGGAGTGAGAAGAGTGGGTAGTAATGTATATAGAACAAGAAACAAAGAAAGGAGAAAGATAATGACAAGATCAATTACCCCTACTTGCCTGCAGACTTCCAAAACCAGCTTTTTATTTTTTTCAAGATCCAGCAAAAAAAACCTTCCTCAGTTTTGCTGGCAGAGATATTAGATATTTGTTGTCCTGGTGTGATAGTATAGGATAAGCACTGGACTGCTAACCATATCATCGACAGTTCAAACCCACCAGCCGCTCTTCAGAAACCATATACAGGGTCACTATGAGTTAGAACTGACTTGATATCATTTAACAACAACATCACTGTCCTGGTGTGGCACTGTAGGATAAGCACTGAGCTGCTAACCACAAGGTCAGTGCCTCCAACCCACTAGCCACACCTTGAAGCCCTATGCAGGGTCTGTATGAACTGCCTTGATGACATTTAACAACAATAACAATTGCTCTACCACAAATTATTCCAAAATTTAGTGGCTTGAGACATGTTGTTATTGTTGTTGTTAGGTGCCATCGAGCTGGAACCAACTCATAGCGACTCCATGCACAGCAGAACAAAACAATGTCCGATCCTGGGCCAACCTCACTACTGCTCCCACACTTGAGTCCATCAATGATGCCACCTGGCCAATCCATCTCGTTACGGGTCTTCCTCTTTTTCTCTGACCCTCCACCTTACCCAGCATGAAATCCTTCTCCAGCGACTGTTCCCTCCGGACAATATGTCCAAAGTATGAAAGACGAAGCTTAGCCATCTTGGCCTCCAAGGAGCACTCTGGCTGCACTTCTTCCAAAACAGATCTATTGGTTCTTTTGGCAGTCCATGGCACTTTCAGTATTCTCCAACACCACAACTCAAAGGCATCAATTCTTCTACGATCTTCCTTATTCACTGTCCAGCTTTCGCAGCCATATGAGATTATTGAAAATACCATGGCTTGGGTCAGGCGCACCTTAGTCCTCAAGCTGACATCTCTGCTCTTCAGTACTTCAAAAAGTTCCTGTGCAGCAGATTTGCCCAATGCAGTACGCCATCTGATCTCTTGACTGCTACTTCCGCAAGTGTTGATAGTTGATCCAAGAAGAATGAAGTCCTTGACAACTTCAATCTTTTCTCCATTGATAAGAATGCTGTTTATTGGTCCAGTGCTGAGGATTTTTGTTTTCTTGACATTGAGATGCAATCCATACCGAAGGCTGTGCTCTTTGATCTTCATCAGTAAATGTTTCAAGTCCTCTTCATTTTCAGCAAGCAAGGTTGTTTCATCTGCATATCGCAGGTTGTTAATGAGTCTTCCTCCAATCCTGATGCCACATTTTTCTTCAAAGAACCCAGCTTCTTATCTCACAATGTCTGCAGGTTTGGATCTTGGTCAATTTAGCCGGGTCCTCTAGCTCAAGGTCTTTAGTGAGGTTACAATCACCACTCATCTCCTTATTCCTGCCATGGCTACCTGCCTGGCCCAGATTGTGCCCCTAGTAGTCAAGTAGATACTAGGGTAAGGGCTACAAGTACTTGGCAGTGACACTTTGGCAGACTTTTCACCTTATGTAGTAGTCATTTTCTGAAGCAATCAGATGCAATACTTCGCAATGACACCTATTGTGAAAAACTTCCCCAGACCAAGTGAAGCTGATTTAAATTACCCTCTTCTACTCGGAAACCCTGTATAGGTTGCTATGGGTTGGACACGACTCCACGGCACACAAAAACAACAACAACAAACCGGTCCTTCTTCCCTGGGCTTCTCTCTCTTGGACAGCACTGTCCTCATTAATTTATCTATTTCTCTTCCCATTGGGATGTGAGCAGTAAGGATCCTGGTCTGATGAATATGTTTAGGGCTATTAAGCCTATTAAGGAGCTCTGGTAGCGTAGTGGTTACGAATCCGGCTGTGAACCTTAAGGTCAGTGGTTCGAAACTACCAGCCGCTCTGCGGGAGAAAGATGAGGCTTTCTACTCCCGTAAAGATTTACACCCTCAGAAACCCTGTACAGGGTCGCTATGGGTCGGAACCGACTTGACGGCACTTAACAACAACAACAACAACATTAAGCCTTAATATTAATTAACAACAACAACAAAGCTGAATAGAAGAGAGGATGGTCTTGAGAAATTATTTTCTCCATCCTCCAGACTGCTGGCTTTCTGCTAATAAAGCTTGGATGGGATCTCTCCCAGGCTCTGTGATTGACTACAATGACAGGCAGCAACCCCTCATTTTCAGTTTGGCGATGTTTCTGGTGACCATGCTCAGGGACCTCGCGGACTTCTCTGGTACATAGTATTACTGGCAAAGGAACCTGGTGATATTGCTTGCTGGGAGACACACTGGCTGCCCAGACAGGTGTACCCAGGATCACAGTAACACACCACACCAAGCAGTGCTACCAAGGATCTTTTTCTTGGGAATCTTCAGCCTGTGTCTCCTGCATCCACTACGGCCTTCACTTTTGAGATCCCCTTGCTTTATTCTGGGTGTGCACATTGGGGCATGGTAGGCAGGAAGTAATTTCCTGAAAGTGTCCCTTCAATTTCCTTTAAGGTTAACCTCTGTATCTGAAAATGGGAGCACAGGCCTCAATCCCAAAGAAAAGCTCTGTAGGGTATAATTCTATCTGACTGGTTTCTGTGTGGGTACCCTCCTATGACATCAAAGGAAATGGTGTTTTACTGTAATACAGTTTACTCAGTGTACAATCTAGATTACGAGGACAAAATAACCTTTGTATAGATCCTTAAATGATTATATCATGTTATTGTTGTTGTTGTTAAGTGCTGTCAAGTCAGTTCCGACCCACAGCAACCCTTACAGCTTGAATCAGTCAACCACTGTGTCAGATTGTCTATCTGTTCATAAAATTACTTTGCTTTTGTTTCTGTCCTGTATTTATGCTTAAGAAACTAAAACCAACCTGGAATTTCAAGAGTATGTAGGTGGTGTCACATATATATAATACATTTATGCTGCTAATATGAAATTTATGCAGAGGAAAAATGAATCCAGACAAGTGTTAGGTTAAAAAAGTGAAAACATAAAGTTCTAGGCAGGCCTATATGTGACTATATAAAGAAATGAGTAGTTGCTTTTTGGTGAAATGTAGATTTTGATTGAAGAATTGTCTTATTACCATTCTTGGTGCACCAGTGGCTTCTAGTAGGGAAAAGTATAGCCTGACCTAATGAACCTGCCCTGCCTTATTCAGCTGCTGAGGAAAGCAGTTTGGAAGTGATTTCTCTATATTATACCCATGAAGGGACCCATTTCAGTAGAGGGCTACCCAGAACAGAGGCAGGGCAATACCCACTCCACAGATGCTCATAGAATTGAATACAGAAGGGCAAGCTGCAGGATATTACTGGGCACATGCTCCTTTCTCTACTTTGGACTTGTTAAATAGAAAAATCTGCATCCTTCCTACTGATATGTTGTCAGGTGCTGACTCATGGTGACTCTGTGTGGGGTTTCCAAGTAGTGGCTAGCAAGCTCGAACCACTGACATTATATTTTAGATGGACTTCGCGGTCCAGTGCATTGACCCACAGTGCCACACCAGGATGACCCAACCAAAATGACAAATTTATCCATCATCCTAATTGGGCAGATATTCAGGCTCTGTTAATCATGCTCCTGACCAGTAACGAAAGAAGGCAGAACTGAGATAAGGCATGGGACGAAGCAGCATCCATTGGAGAAAAACCCGAAGAGGACCCTGGCTCTAGTCAAGGCAATTCCTCTAACTGAGCCAAATTGGAATCTAAATGTCATCCGCGGCAGAAGCTCTATAAAAGGTGCATTCTCAGAGGCCTGAAGAAGGGAGTTCCTAAATACAAGAGCTTGAACATGGTACAAGCAGTTCAGTAGGAGCCAACTGAGGACCCCTCTAAATTCTTTGAAACTACCAGGCTTACTGTAAGTACACAGACCTTGATCCTGAGAACTCAGTAAATATCTGAATGGTTAGCATGACTTTTATCTATCAAAGCACCCCCGATATTAGAAAGAAACTGAAGAAATTTGACACAGCAACTAGCATGAATCCATCCCAGCTGGTCAACATCACCATCGAGGTATTTAATAGCGGAGAGCACAAGAAGTCTTAGGCTGTTACTGTCTTCCTAAAGACCACTAGAGGTAAGCCTGTGGGACCCCAGGGAAAGGAAGGAGGCCAAAGCAAGGACTAATGTGCTTATTGCAAAAAACCTGCACACTGGAAAAATGAATGTCCAAATCTCATGGGAGGATCTGGCAGAAAAAGCCACCCTCCAACTCAACAGACAGTTGAACAAGCTTCATTGTCTGCAGAAACTGATAGTGACCAGGCAGAATGGGGGTCCAGCATGATTTGGCAGCAACCTCTGCCATTCCTATTGCCACCATGCCCCCACCCCAGGAACCTCAGCTGAAAATAAGAATGGGGACAGATTGTGGATTTGTGGTGAGCACTAGGGCCACTTATTCAGTGGTCAATATGCCTCTGAATTTCCCATCATTCTCAGTGATGGTGACTGAGGTCTCAAGGAGGCCTGAGGACCAGTTCTTCCTGAAATGGCTAGACTGCTTCATTGGGGGAAGGACACACTGTTTCCTATATATGCTTGACTACCTGGTCCACTTACTGGGCCAGGACTTGCTTCCAAAGTTGCATGTTTAAATAACTTTTCTTCCATGAAACCAAAAGTCTACATATGGAGGTTCTTCATGAACATGCCTGGCAATTATTGATTCAGACTCTGGAAACCCATCATACTGGCCTGAGGAAATTGACAATCAGGTAAACCCCTTGTGTGGGCTAGCAGAACTCTGGGACAAGCCAAGAAGGATTCCCTGGTAATGTCTGATTGAAACCTGGAAGGTGACCATCCCACAGAAACATATCTTCTCAGGAAAGAGGCTACAAAATCCACACTGGCCAGCCTATCACTATCCCTATCAGATTATCTCCCTGCTCTTACAGAAGGGAAGCCTATGGCTCACAACAGGATGGACAAGGCAATACAAGGTTATTTTATTGGACAATCCAAATACTACCCTGAAAATTATAGAGCAACTAAACACACCATCCTCCTCCCTGATGTGGCAACGGGAGGCCTGAACCATGATTGTGTAGAAATCATTAACCAAGTATTTTCTAGCCAACCAGACCTGTTTGACCAACCATATACCTGGTGGACTAGACGTTGTTCATGTACATAAGTAGTAACATGGAGAGAAAGGCATTGGAGAACAGAGTGTGTGACACTAACCTTAAAAGACCAAGTGGAGGCAGTAGCCCTCCTGCCAGGGACCTTGGCTCCAAAGCTGAACTGACTGCACTGACGTGGCATTAGAAATGTTGGCAAGAAAGACTGGCTACACAAATGTGTGCCCAGAGGACTTGATTTGGGCTGAGGCAAAGGGATTTGAAAGAGAGGTTAAAGGATAGAAAGTAAATGATCCCTTGAAAACTAACCCCTGCTCTTCTTAAACGAGTCCATAAAATAACCCACAATGGGTGAGAGGCCCTGGCTTGAGTCAGTACCCTGGCTTGCAGGGCAAGACATTTTCAAGGGAAAAAAAAAAAAAGCATTCAGGATGCTAGCTCTGTTTTACCTGCCTAAAGAACAATCCCAAGATAAGGCTGTCCTGCACTAATATCAAGGCTTCTTTTCTGGTTGGGTACTTTTTCCCCACTGGAACTAAGAAAACTTCAGAAGTAGTGAAAATCCTCTTGAAGGAGATTATCTCCAAGTTTGGACTTCCAGAAAGTGTCCAAAATGACTATGGAGCAGCAAACACGGACAGATGAAATGGAGATTTCACTCAGCATGGAACCTCACTCTGGGACAGTGAAGAAAGTGAATCTTACTCTACAGAAACAAATGGCAAAACTCTGTCAGGAAATTTATCTACATTGGGACTAGGTGTTGCCTTAGCCCTGTTCCAAATTCAGGTAGACCCAGAAGTGGGCTTAAATCGAGCCATTATAAAGTTGTATATAGTAAACCTTTCCAGGCAGCTTCCCTCAACCTTCCACCTGACCCCAACCAAGATTTGAAGGTGCAGCAGAATGCACAACACCTCCAGCATGCACTTTCTGTTATCCTGAAATTTGCTCTTCCCAGGTCTGCTTTCTCCCTTACAGGTAATCTGTACCCCTTCCAGGCTAGAGATTGTGTCCTTCTCAAGATGTAGAAAAATGGACCAGATTCCCAGTTAGAAGAGAAGTGGATCAGACCTTGGTAGATCCTGCTGATGATCTCCACTGCTCTCAAACTCAAAGGCCTCAAGATCAAGACTCACCACATCAGTCAAGTGAGGTCCTGGAGAGCAATGGGTGTGAATTCTTCCTCAGATCTCAAGCTGTGATTCTTGTTGTTAAATGCTTTCCAGCCCATAGTGACTCCATATAGGGTTTCTGAGGCTGTAAATCTTTATGGGTGCAGAAAGCCTCAACTTTCTCCTGTGGAACAGCTGGTAGTTTTGAACTGCTGACCTTGAAGTTTGCAGACCAATTTGTAACCACTAGGCAGTGTTAATCTTCTCTTTCCTGCTATGGGTTGGCCATTCAGATGAAAATATTTCAGTATATTTAGCAAAGCATGTAAAAATGTGTCTGATTTCTGTTTAAAGGGAAATTGTATGTCGAACAAGCCTTTACTTATTGGGGTTAGTATGTCTATAACACAGTTCCAGCAGGGTGTCTCCATCATATATAAAGACAATTAAGTAGATTTCACCTGCAATGCTCTATGGAGATGAGTCAAGGATGCTACTGAGAAATACCGAGAGATGTTCTCCATCATCCTAAAAACAATCATAGCACTCAGCACTCATTGTTGGTGCTATTTTGATGGTGGCTTGAAAAACAGAGTCTGGTTTCCCACATAACAAGCTGGGATATTCACCCCTCCAAGTGCAGGTCCCTCAATGTGTGATTGTAACCAGTTCAGCTCTGAATTATGACAAGAATTAGGTCCTACCAGTCCAATGCACCCAAAGCAAAATGACCAGCAGGGTGGTTCTTCCTCTGTGGAACTAAGGCCTCCTCCTACATCCCCACTAACACTAGTAAGAGAAGGTGGTGGAGAGCTCTACTTTAGGAAGACTCATCACCTTCCCTCCCCAAAGACAGGATCTGAATGATAAACCTCATCGCCAAGTCACCTGGGAGCTAGTGCTCCCTCAACTTGACTTCCATATCTATCTACATCTGTTCAGTCCGGCTGAGCATGTGACCCTATCCCTTTTTGTAATGTTTGCTAAGATCTTGACCCTAAGTGTGAAAACCAACAGACTTGCCTGTACAATGGTAAAGACCCTTAGTGCTAGACAATCACTGCCCTAAGTGTAAGGACTTCCTTAGAATAGATAATGAAATTTAGTTGTCTTAGTTACCTAATCTAAGGTGACTACCCGTGCTAATGGTGAGGGTCAGGTTTGTATTGTCATAGGAATTTTCATATGTTGCTATATTCAATGCTCACCTTGAATCACCATTTGTAATACTTGTTGTTTTTCATGACCTAAGCTTATTTCTTTTAATCCAAGGAACAATGCCCAGGATCAAAGTAACTATTTTCATATGAAGCAAATTTCATAGAAATGAAATCTAAAAATAAGAGTGGGGAATGATAGCATGGATTTACCGACCTAAACAAAATGGAGTCGGTTTAGTCATTAAGTCTCAAATGAGGACCCTGCAAATTAGGAAGTTTATAAATTAGTTAAAATGACCGTATGGTCCTAGAAGGAGACCAGGACAAGAAGAATAGGAAGTGGTTAAACCCACCCAGATAGTTATCACAGGAATTAAGCAACTGAGACCCTATAGGTAGTATGTTTGAAGAAGTTTATTGATTTATTATTCCCTTTTCCCAAAGAATGCTATCTTGATGTTAAGATAGATAAAGTGTACATCCAAATGTAATGTATCCTATATAATGTGCCTGCTCTTTATAATGGACAGGAAAGTCTCAAAAAATTATTCTCTCCGTCTTGGCTTTTTTTTTTTTTTTTTTTTTTTTAATAAAGCTTGGATTAGATCTCAAATAACAAAAAAAGTACATGGAAGAAATGAGCATTTAATTTAAAACTTATTTATTTTTAAACCTGTTTATCAATTAACATGAGAGGGAAAGAAGTGTATAAGACTGTCTAGATGGTCTCTTGCTTTAAGTAAATATTGGGAAGCAATTTCCTTGAAGCACAGCACTACCACCACCAGGCAGGTCCCGAGGGATGCCAAAGGAAGCTGTCATCTCTGTATTTTACATCATCTGTGAATTTTTAAGTGTAGAGATTGAATGCAAATTTTGAGCTGCTCAGTCAGTGGGAATCAGGCTATTTATTATTTGAAGTTCACAGCACTTAACAACAACTATTTATTATCTGAAGGTTGTTGTTAAGTGCTGTTGAGTTGGTTCCAACATAAGGACCCTCTGTAGGGTTCCAAGACTGTAAATCTTTGCCAGAGCAGAAAGCCACACCTTTCTCCCAAAGAGTGGCTAGTAGGCTTGAGCCATTGGCCTTATAGTTCACAGTTCAGCACTTATCTTACTTATCTACCACGCTCCCATTATTAGATAGTGCTGTTATTGTTAGGTGCCATTGAGTCAGTACCGATTCATAACCACCCTCTGCAAAATAGAATGAAACATTGCCTGGTCCTACACCAACTTCAAAATTGTTGCTACATTCGTGCCCATCGCTGCTGCCACCATTCTAATCCATCTCATTGGGAGTCTTCCTTTTTTCTCCAAACCTCCATTTTACCAAACATAATATCATTCTCCAGAGACTGGTCCCTCCCCTAACAATATGTCCAAAGTATGAAAGACAAAGTCTGGCCAATTTGGCTTTCAGGGAGCATTCTGGCTATAATTCTTCCAATACAGATTCTAATTCCTAGTTGATTGTTGTTGTTGTTAGGTGCCATCGAATCAATACTGACTCATAGAGACTTTATGCACAGCAGAATGAAACACTGCCGATCCGGGGCCAACCTCATTATTCTTGACACACATGAGCCCATTGATGCTGCCACTTGACCAATATATCTCACTGGGGGTCTTCCTCTTTTTCTCTGACCCTCCACCTTACTAAACATGATATCCTTCTCCAGCGACTAGTCCCTCCTGACAATATGTCTGAAGTATGAGAGACGAAGTTTGGCCATCTTGGCCTCCAAGGAGCACTCTGGCTGCACTTCTTCCAACACAGA
>NW_006408631.1:4702215-4723401 GCF_000296735.1 Chrysochloris asiatica
TAGAAGAATTGGTGCCTTTGAATTGTGGTGTTGGAAGAGAATACTGAAGGTGCCATGGGCTGCCAAAAGAACCAATAGATCTGCTTTGGAAGAAGTGCAGCTAGAGTGCTCCTTAGAGGCCAAGATGGCTAAACTTCATCTCTCATACTTAGGACATATTGTCAGGAGGGAACAGTCACTGGAGAAGGATATCATGCTTTGTATGATGGAGGGTCAGAGAAAAAGAGGAAGACCCCCAACGAGATGAATTGGCCAGGTGGCAGTATTGATGGACTCAAGTGTGGCAGCGGTAGTGAGGTTGGCCTAGGACCGGACATTGTTTCATTCTGCTGTGCATGGGATCACTATGAGTCGGTTCCGACACGATGGCAACTGACAACAACAACAACAACACCTATACTTATAGATGTAGTAGCTCAAAAAAGGGAACAAATCTTTATAGTGAGGATCACTCCCACCCCATCAGTACACAGGGTTGGCAGTAATGGGCAACTTAACATTGACTACCCAAAATGGGGGGTGGAGGGGCTACAAAGGCAAGAAGTGACTGGCTTACAAGCTTTCAAGAGGGAGCCTAGTTACGTTACAACAGAACAGGGGCAGGTAGACTCTATACTGAATGGTTTCCAATCTGTTGGGAGGGGGCTAATGAAAGGATATGGGGATAAGACTCTTGTGGTACAACAGTGAATAGTAGCTATTAGGACTGACTGTGGGGTCAGAAATGTAAAGGTAGATGCTTTGTAACAAAAGGAGGGGAGTGATTGATTTTGAAGTCCAGAAGTGGAGGTCCCTGGGACCATCAAGTGACAAAAGTAGTGTTCGGGACCCTACCCAGAGAAGCAGTGATGCCAGAAATGGAGGCAGAGACTATTACATGGATAAAAGGAGCAGCTGGGGACACTGGAATCAGGGAGGGAGAGGGGCTGTGTGCTGATGGCTGGGGAGGCAGGCCTGTAGGATGTAACTTTTGGTTGTTTGATGATGCATGGAGGGAATTGTATTCATTGCAATAAAACAAAATACAATAGGATAAATGTAAAACTGATGTTCTCCCATATAAACCTATATAATTCACAATAAAAACTTAAAAATATATATACCTTGACTTGGGTCAGACGAACCTTAGTCCTGAAGCTGACATCTTTGCTCTTCAACACTTTAAAAAGGTCTTGTGCCGCAGATTTGCCCAATGCAAGACATCATTTGATTTCTTGACTGCTGCTTCCATGAGTGTTGGTAGTTGATCCAAGAGAAATAAAGTTCTTGACAACGTCAATCTTTTCTCCGTTGATATGAATGTTGTTTATTGATCCAGTGGTGAGGATTTTTGTTTTGTTTTTTTTTACATAGAGATGCAATCCATATTTAAGGCTGTGCTCTTTGATCTTCATCAGTAAATATTTTAAGTCTTCTCACTTTCAGCAAGCAAAGTTGTATCATCTGCATATCGCAAGTTGTTAATGAGTCTTCCTTCAATCCTGATGCCACGTTTTTCTTCATATAACCCAGTTTCTCATATTATTTGTTCAGCATACAGGTTGAATAAGTATGGTGAAAGAATATAACCCTGCCACACACCTTTCTTAACTTTAAACCATTCATTGTTCCCATGTTCTGTTAGAACAACTGCCTCATGATGTAAAGATTCCTCATGAGCACAAGTAAGTGTTTCAGAATACTCATACTTCACAATGCTGTCCATAGCTTATTATGATCCATACCATCAAAAGCCTTTGCACACTAATAAAGCAGAGGTAAACATCTTTCTGATATTCTCTGCTTTCAGCCAAGATCCATCGGATATCAGCAATGATATCCCTAATTATTTTTCTGAATCCGGCTTGAACCTCTGGAAATTCTCTATTTATGCTTGTAACCATTTCTGTATTACCTTTAGTAAAACTTTAATTACATAGGATATCAAACGTATTTTCTGATGATTTCTGCATTCCATTGGGTCACCTCTCTTTGGAATGGGCACACATACGGATCTCTTCCAATCAGTCAGCCAGATAGCTGTCTTCCAAATTTCTTGGCAAAGATCAGTGAATGCCTCCAGTGCCACCTCACTTTCTTGAAATATTTCAATTTTCATTCCATCAATTCCTGGTTCCTAGTTCTTTGTCAATTCCTTCAATGCACCTTGGACTTCTCCCTTCAGAATCATTGGCTCTTGATCATATGCTACCTCTTGAAACGTTTGAACATTAACCATTTCCTTTTGATAGAGTAATTCCATGTATTCCTTCCATCTTATCTTGATGTTTTCTGAATCATTCAATAATTTACCTAGAGAATGTTTCAATAATGAAAGTCGCGGCTTGAATTTTTTTCTTCAGTTCCCCCAGCCTGAGAAACGCTGAGCATGTTCTTCCTTTTTGGTTATATGACTCCAGATCTTTGCACATTTTGTTGTAATATTTTGCTTTATCTTCTTGATGTGATCTTTGAAATTTAATGTTCAGTTCTTGTACCTCCTCATTTCTTCCATTTGCTTTAGCATCTCTGTGCTGGAGAGCAAGTTTCAGTGTCTCTTCTGGCACCCATTTTGGGCTTTTCCTTCTTTCTTGTCTTCTTAATGACTTTTTGCTTTCTTCATGTATGATGCTCTTGATGTCATCACACAACTCTTCTGGTCTTCGGTCTTTAGTGTTTAATGTATCAAATGTGTTCTTCAGATGATCTCTAAATTCAGGTGGGATATATTCAAGATCATATGTTGGCTCACATGGACTTGTTTTCATTTTCTTCAGCTTTAGTTTGAATTTGCATATGAGCAATTGATGTTCTGTTCCATTAACTGCCCCTGGTCTTGTTTTGACTAGTGATGTGTAGCTTTTCTATCATCTCTTTCCACAGATGTAATCAATTTGATTTCTATGTATTCCATCTGGCGAGGTCCTTGTGTATAGTCATCTCTTATGCTGTCTAAAGAAGGTATTTGAAATGAACAAATCATTGATTTTGCAGAATTATATCATAAGATCTCCAGCATTATTTCTATCACCAAGGCCATATTTTCCAACTACTGATCCTTGCTGTTTGCTCCCAACCTTTGCATTCCAATCACCAGTAATGATCAATACATCTTGATTGCAAGTTTGATCGATTTCACATTGAAGAAGTTGGTAGAATTCTTCTCTTTCATCCTCACTGGCTTTAGTGGTTGGTAAAGTTGAATAATAGTGGTATTAACTGGGCTTCCCTGTAGGCGCTTGGATATTGTCCTATCACAGTGTTGTACCTCATGACTGATTTGGATATTTTCTTTTTGACAATGAATGAAACACCATTCCTCTTCAAGTTGTCATTTCCAGCATAGTAAAACATGTGGTCATTAGATTCAAAATGGCCAATACCACTCCATTTCAGCTCACTAATGCCTAAGATATCAATGCTTATGCATTCCATTTCATTTTTGACAATTTCTAATTTTCATAGATTCATACTTTGTACATTCCATGTTCTGATTATTAATGGATGTTTACAGTGGTTTCTCTTCATTTTGAGTTGTGCCCCATCAGCAAGTGAAGTTTCCACATGCTTTTCTCCCACTGGCTTTACTCTGTTCGTGTCAATACCGTGAACTCTACTTTGAGGAGATGTTGTAAGGAACACGGTGATGAAAATTATATAAGTACTTCCTAAACTTTTAAGTGCAATCTCCATGCTTTCTGCCAAGAATCTCTTTGGGGAACAAACAGATGAAGCAAGAAGTGCTCCACCAATATGAGTTAGAGATGTTATCGCTCTTTGTTTTAAGAGAGGGTTTTTCCTAAAGCCTTTCTAAGTCAGAAAAGTGCTCAGATTCAAATTCTCTTTGGACATGTGAATTTTATCTTTACTTAGTATCCTAAGAGGCTTATGGAACAAATTCTGAGTTACCATACCAAGTAGATGTTTATTTTTGAGACCACTCATGAGTCTTATCTTTCCTGCAGCGCTTTAGAGCTTACAAAAGAAGTGCAAGCTCTTGAGTAAAGAGGAATAATTTTAAACAAATAATCCATGTATACTTATTCCATCTGCCAAGATTTTTAAAACAAGTATTGCATATTTCTAAAGCAGTAAATGTAACTGAGTCAATTCTATGTGTGTAAAATTGACTGAGCAATACTTCACTATTGAACTACACATATCTTCACTTATGGAATACATGCTTTATTCCCAAGAAGCTGAGTATTTTGGAAAAGACTCAGCAACGCCACATTCTTTTAGATCATTTTTTCCTGATGTTTTACTATAGACTCATGGCAAACAGCTTCTCTGGAAAGAAAAAGTAGAAACAGGGTTTTCCAGAGGAAAAAAGCCTCATAACACAGGAGAAGTACTTTATGCTGTTAGATGTACAGATCTTGAGGGTTTGGCTCCATACAACAGCAATAAAGTAAATATCATAATAAAGTCTGTCACATTAATTTTTGTTTTCTCACTGCATAAAGAAGCTGTGCTAAACACTATACTGTAGTCTATTAAGAATGCAAATCGGGCTGCGAACCGCAAGGTCAGCACTTCGAAACTATCAGCTGCTCCACGGGAGAAAGATGAGGCTTTCTGCTCCCATAAAGATTTACAACCTTGGAAACCCTGTTCAGGGTTGCTATGGGTTGGAAACCATTCGGCACTTAACAACTTATCAACAACAACAATTAAGAATGCAGTAGCATTATGAACAATTTGAAGCATCATGAGAATGGTCTAAATGTGACACAGGGACACGAAGTGAGCATATTCTGTTGGAAAGGGCACGGATAGGGTGTTCTTAACACAAGGTTGCCATAAAACTTCCCTTTGTAAATAAACACCGTACCAAAGAAGTACAACAAAGCAAAACACAAAACAAGGTATGCCTATGTACTGAAAGTTCTTAGAGTCTTTATTTGCTTTTCTCTCAAGGAAATTGAGGTAATAAGAAAGGGCTTTTACTGATAAGCATTCGACTGTTAAAATGAGAGCTTAATTAGCTTCAACTCATCCTTAAGATTTCAGCTGCCCCTAGCAGATTCCCTGTTTTTTTTTCAAATTCCCCTACTATATGATCTTGTTGCACTACGTCTCTTTCTGTTATAATGCTAACCATAGTAAGATTTTGCAAATATTCATGTGATTGTTTTATTTAAAGGCACAACTTTGCAGCCAAACTATATGGATTAAAATTTACTAGTTGTGTGATTGAGCAACTTTCAATAGTACTATACTATACCTGTAAAATAGGACTAGTTCCTACTCTTAAAGTTGTTGTGAGGATCAGATGTAAAGAAGCGTTAACATAGAATCTTTTTAACAATACCTTCCACATAGCAACAACAGCAAGAAAACAAAGTCCAAGTCCACTGCCACTGAGTAGATTATGACTCTTAGTGACCCTAGAGAGCAGAGTAGAACTATACCATCGGGTCTCCAAGGCTTTACAGAAGTCGATAGCCACATCTTTCTCATGCAGAGTGGCCAGTGGGGTAGAGCCAACAAACATTCCATTAAAAATTGAGTGCTTTAACAACTGTGCTACCAGGCTGGTTGTACAAACAATGTTAGTTGTTATTAATCATATTTACTCCATTGATAGCGTAATGAGGGATAGTTTAATGAGGCTGTCCTCATATTATTACCTAATATATCATTACCTAATACATAACATCTAACAAAGCTTCAGAAATTGACAGACTGCAAATTGAAGTCTTTTAACAAACTGATGCCACACTGGAGGCACTCATCTATGCCAAGAAATTTGGAAGACAGTTACCTGGCCAACTAGGAAAAGATCCATACTCATGCCCATTCCAAAGAGAAGTGACCCAACAGAATGTGGAAATCATCAAACAGTATCATTACTATCACATGTAAATAAGATTTTGTGATTAGTTCAAAAATGGTTACAGCAGTACATCTACGGGGAACTACCTGAAATTTAAGTTGGATCTAGAAGATGATATGGATTTAGGATTATTATTGCTGACATCAGATGAATCTTGGTTGAAAGCAGAGAATATCATAAAGATGTTTATTTGTGTTTTATTGACTATGTAAAAGTTTTCAGTTTGTAGAACAAGACAAATTATGAATAACATTGCCATGAATGGGTATTCAAGAACATTTAATAGTGCTTATGAGGAACCTGTACATAGACCAAGAGGCAGCCATTCAAACAGAACAAGGGATTATTGAATGGCTTAAAATCAGGAAAGGTGTATATCAGGGATGTAGTCTTTCACCATATATATTCAATCTGTATACTGAGCAAATAACCATGAAAAATAACATGGCATTAGGCTTGGAGGAAAACTCATTAACCTGCCATATGCAGATGGTACAACCTTGCTTACTGGAATTGAAGAGGACTTAAAATTCTTACTGAAGAAGAACAAAGACTACATACAGTCTTTAGTAGGGATTGCCTTCATTGTAAAGAAAACAAAAAAATCCTCACAATGGGGCCAATAAACTACATTATGATAAATGTATGGAAAAAATAATTGAAGTTGTCAAAGACTTCATTTTACTTGGATCCACAATCACCATTCATGGAAGTAGCAGTCCAAAAATCAAACAATGTATCCCATTAGGCAAATAGGCCATAAAAGACCTTTTTGAAGTGTTAAAGGGCAAATGAATCAGTTTGAGGACTAAAGTGTGTTTAATGCAAACCTTACTATTTTCCATCACCTAGAATCTCTGTGAAATTTGAACAGTGAATAAGGAAGAACATAGATGAACTGATGCTTTTGAATTATGATGTTGAAGAAGAATTTTAAAAGTATTATGCACTCGCAGAAGAACTAACAAATCAATCTTGGCAGAAGTGCAGCCAGAGTGCTCCTTAGAAGTGAGACTGGCAAGGCCTCAACTCTCATGTTTCAGAAATGTTAGCAGGAAAGACCATTCCTTAGAGAAGGACATCATGCTTGGTAAAGTGGAGGGTCAGAATAAAAGAAGAAGACCCCCCCCCCAGGTAGATGGACTAACACAGTGGTAGCCACAATGGGGTCAAACTTAACAAGAATTGTGAGGGTATCACAGGACTGGGCAGTGTTTCATGTTGTTGTGCATAGAGTTGCTGTGCATCTAAACTGACTCAATGGCACCGAGCAACATCTATTAAGCATCATACGAAAGACCCCACTAAGCAGAGTAGTGTTGAATAAACAAATTGATAAGATTTCATCCATGTGAATACAGATTCTATATTTGTAGTAATTCCAGAGAACAAAACAGAGAGCAAAAGCAACATGGAAGATTGTTGTGGAGGTTAAGCCTGGATACATTTGAGAGTTAACCTCAGTAACTCCACTCCTTAGATTAAGACACATCAAAAGAAATAAAATATTAAACATTGTTATACTAATGATGTCTTTTCAAAAATGTACCTACATATTTGTTAAATTTGTATTTTAGCTAAATAAGCCATTTGTTTTTTTAGGGATGGAAACCAATAGAAAACATTCTTAATATTTGTTCTAGAGGGTTTCAAAAAGTTCATGAGAAAATTCTATTATCTTTTAATTCCATTGTCTATAAACTTTTAAAAGTCTCCTCATATATGATATCCCCAGGTTCTAGCACTAAAAGTTAATGAAGCATTAAATGGCATAGCAGCATGGGATTAAGATTGCTTTTGTCCAAAATAGGTTTTGATAATTTACTTATAAAGAGCTTTCCAGAATAACAATTGTGATAGTTAAGGTTTTATGTCAATTTGGCGTGGCCAGGATTCTTAGTAGTTTAGCAGTTAAGATGTAGCTATCACCTCAATAATGAGATCCAATAAAATGCTATCACCCCCATGATGTAATCTGATGTGATCAGCTCTGATCTGGTGTAATTATCCTATGTGTCATAAACTCTCACTTCCATAATGCTAATGAGATTGGATGCAATCTACAGAATTAGGTTGTATCTTGAACCACTCTTTTGATACATAAAAAGACAGAGAAGTGAGCAGACCAGAGGAACCCACTACCACCAGGGAGGGAGAGCCAGGAATGCAGTGCATCCTTTTAGGACAGGGAAACTCCTAGATCTACAGGAATGTTGGATTTGATGATGAAATGAGGCAAGGATATTTCTCCAGAGCTAGCGCTCTTAATTTAGACTTGTAGCCTTCTAAATTATGAAAGAATAGATTTCTCTGTGTTAAAGCCATCACTTTTGGTATTTCTATTATAGTAGCATTATATGACCAAGACAGAGTCATGATGTGGTGCTGTGGGTTAATGCGCTGGACTGCAAAGTTGGTTTGAACCTCAAGGTCGGTGGTTCAAGCTCATCAGCTGCTCCTCAGAAACCTTCTATAGGGTAGTTATGATTCAGAACCAACTTAATGGCACTTAACAACAACAACATATAATTGAGACACATTTGAAATGGTTATATTAGCAAACAAAAGTTTATAACGTTATTTCTTTTTAATCTTTGGATATAGCATCATCTTGAAAAAAACTCAGATGAAAAAACTGATAAAAAGTAAGTCAGCATATTAAGACCAGTGTTGCACAATGCAAAATGAGCAATGGAATATATATATTAAAGAACCCAGAAAAGGATAATAGTATTTTAAAAGATTTCTTTGGAAGTATTTAAAAATATTAAATCATTTCTGTAAGCAAAGGGAAACTGAACAAATTGCCACCATGTTGTAGTGGAGGAACGGAGTCTGAACTCGAAGTCTGGTCCTCCTGTGACACAATATTAGGAGATTCACACGGGTCACAGAAAAGGCGAGATTCCTTCTTGCTCCCCACACTCCCTCGGATAACAGAGGTGAAGCTGACTCTCACCCTCACCAGTACCCATTGAAGACCCTGCTCTCCAGAAGAACAGAGCAAGTGTGAGGCGAATGTCTGCTGAACTGCCTTGGTGCCTAGATTTAGGTGGGATCTGTGCACCACTGGATAAGCCCTGGACTGCTAGCCATGAGGTTGATGGTTCAAACTCACCAGTCGCTCCTTGGAAACCCTATGTCACTATGAGTCACAACCAACTCAACAACACTTAGCAACGGCTCCAGATCCACAAGACTCACAGAGCCTCCAGGAAGACTAGAAGGAAGCTTCATAATCAGCTACCATGCTCCCAGTTACCCTCTGGTTCTGATAGACACTGAAACTATCAACCTGAAGGGCCTCCACAGAGTGCATCTGGAGTAGATGACCTGAATATAGACAACACGTAGGCTCATAGAACTCTATCTAGGGCTGGAAGCTCAGTCATCACCTGTCTCCTTCACCTGTCTCATAAGTTTCTTGATTTCCAAGAGCTCCCCAGAGTTTTCTTATTTTTGGGTCTAACAATTGCACTGGCTTTTTGCATATTTTTCCTTTTGTTGTTTGATTATTTTTACTTATTTTCTTTTTCTTTCTTTCCCTTCCCTTGATTTTTATCCTTTCAATCTCTGCTTTTGTTTTTGTTTTCTGTTTCTTAATTCTCCATTTTCCTCTTGATTTTTCTTTACTGTTCTCTAGGCTCTTTCTCTTTTCATTTTCCTTCTATCTGGTTTTTTTTTAGTGTTTTTTTTTTCTCATCCTTTGCTTTTCTTTCTTATTTTTCTCCTATACAGCTCCATTTTCCTATCCTTATTTTCCCTTTTAGTTATTATATTGTTTTTCCTTATTGCTGCCCATTTTTATTTTTTATTCATCCTTTATTATATTCTGTTTCCTCTGTTATTTGCTTGTTTGTTTGTTCTGTTTTGTTTTGCTGTGTGTACTTTCTCCCTTTGCCCCACTTGAAGGGAGAAAACAACTGGGCCCATGCAACTCAGCTACAACCATACCCTCTGCAGCTTCAACCATTGTATAGAGGGTGAATATTAATGATTTCTGTTGTTGTTAAGTATCACTGAGTCATTACCAGCACATAGCAACCCTATGAACAACAGAATGAAATACTGTCTGGTCTTGGGACAACCACACAATCACTGCTATGCTTGAGACCATTGTAGATGCCACAGTGCCAATTCATCTAGTTGGGGGTCTTCTTCTTTTTTCTCTGACTCTCTGCTTTACCAAACATGTGATATCCTTCTCCAGGGACTGGTTTCTACTGGTAATATATCCGAAGGATGAGAGATGAACTCTGGCCATCCACTCTATCTGCTCTTCTTCCAACAAAGTTCTATTTGGTTTTTGGCAGTTCATGGCACTTTGCATATTCTTCTCCAACACCATAACTCAAGTGCAACAATTCTTCTATGGTATTGCTTATTCACTGTCCAACTTTCACATGCATATGAGATTATTGAAAACAACACGGCTTGGGTCAGGCGCATCTTAGTCCTTAAACTAACATATTTGATTCTGAAAACTTTAAAGAGGTCTTGTGCAAATTTGCCTAATGTGATACATTTGATTTTTTAGCTGCTGCTTCCAAGAATGTTCATGGATGATGCAAGCAAAATAAAGTCTTTGACAACTTCAATCTTTTCTCCATTTATGTGGATGTTGGTAATTGGTCCAGTGTTGAGTATTTTTGTTTTCTTTACAAAAGAAATTATGCAAAATGAGATGCAATAACCCTATGGAAGGCTGTGGTCTTTGATCTTCATTAGTAAGTATTTTAAGTCCTCTTCACTTTAGCAAGCAAGGTTGTATCATCTGTATATCACAGGTTGTTAATGAGTCTTCCTCCAATCCTGATGCCACATTTTTCTTCATACAATCCAGCTTCTCATATTATTTGTTCATCATACAGATTAAATAAGTGTGGTGAAAGAATGCACCCCTGGCACACATATTTCCTAATTTTAAATCATTTGGTGTTCCCTTGTTCTGTTGGAACAACTGCTTCTTTGTGTATGTACAGGCTCCTCATGAGCACAATTAAATGTTCTGGAATATTCATTCTCTGCAATGTTGTCCATAGCTTGTCATGATCCATGCAATTGAAAGTCTTTGCATAATCAATAAAGCACAGGTAAACATCTTTCTGGTATCTCTGTTTTCCGCCAAGATCCATCTGACAGCAGAAAAAATACCCCTCATTCTACAACCTCCTCTGCATCTGACTTGAACCTCTGGAAGTTCTCTGTCAATGTATGATTGCAACAGTTTTTGTATTATCTTTAGTGAAACTTTATTGCATGTGATATTAATGATATTGTCTGTTGATTTCCATTTTCCATTGGATCAACTCTCTTTGGAATGGGCACAGCTATGGATCTCTGGCTGTCAACTGGTCAGGTAGTTGTCTTGCAAATTCCTTGGCATAGATGAGTGAGTGCCATCAGTGCCACATCAATTTGTTGAAACATCAATGATAGACATCAGAAAATACTAGCCAAACCCACCCTAACCTGAGCTTCACAAACAGCAAACAAGTACACACATTTCAATCCTTTAATCACAACTGCCAGAAAACAGTAGGTGATAGTCTAAGAACACACCAATATTCAATTATTATTGATTATATACAAATACAATGATATCACCATGTCTCAAAGACAGCAAAAGATCTTTGTCTCAGACAAAGAGACAAGAGAGAGTGGCACAAATAAATGACCAAGATTCAGAGTCAGAAATCATTTATGAAGAAAAAAGGTAATGGAACTACCTGAGAAATAACTTGAAAGAATGATATTTAGGAACACTCAATGGACTTACAGAAAGATCCAGTAAGGCAAAGGGAACATAGAAAAAAACTTTAGAAGAATTTAGGAAGATGCTACAAGAACAAATAGAAAAAATAAATGCAAATTTTATAACAATACAAAACCTGCATATAGAAATCCAGAGGATTAATAAGATCTAAAAAATAGACAATATGTTGAAAGGACAAAGGAGTAGATTTGGATCAATGGAAGCCCAAATTAGTGGCCTTGAAGCTAAATCTTTCAATACTAGTAAGCTAGAAGAACAATTAGCAAAAAGAATGAAAAAATCAGAAGAAAGCATGAAATTTATGTAAAACACCATGCAGTTGAATAACTTATGGATGACTGGAATTCCAGAACAGGAGAAAAAATAAAAAGCACAAAATAATTATCAAAGAGGTGTTGAAAGAATACTTTTCTAGCATCATGAAAGATGAGAAAGTAACCATTCAAGAAGCTCAATGAATCCTAGACAGGATCGTTTCCAAAAGAATATTACCAAGACATACCACAGTCAAACACTGAAAAACCAAAGACAAGGAAAGAATCCTCAGAAGAGCTTGGGAAAAACAAAAAGTTGCCTACAAATGAAAACCAATAAGACTAAGCTCTGCTTTTTCAGCAGAAACCATGCAGGCAAGAAGGCAATGGAATTACTTATATAAAACTCTGAAGAAGAAGAAAAAAAAATTGCCAACCAAGAATCATATATGCCGTAAAGCTCTCCCACAAATATGACAAAATTAGGACATTTCAGTTAAGCAGAAATTAAAAGAATTTGTAATAATCAGGTCAACTTTACAAAAACACTAAAGGGTGTTCTTTTGGCTGAAACCCAACAACAGTAGAAAACAACCTGAGATTAACATACATGGCAACACCACCCAGAACTCAATTCAGGTCTAGAAGTAGCCAAAGTAAAACAAACTTATAAAAACAAACTTATTAAAAAAAATAGAGAACCAGAGATATCCGTTTATAAATAAAGTCACTTACAAAGCAAAAATTAAAAGAGAAAACACACAAACAAAATGAGCTCAGTGCAGAATTTTACGTGTAACTAAGAAACTAACAACACCACACACACACTAAAACCCTAGCAAAATGACAGCAATCAATTCATGTCTACTGTTAATTACACTGAATGTAAATGGATTAGTTGCACCTGTCAATTGACAAAGAATAGCAGAATGGATACAAACTTTGGAACATACACATATTGGAATACTACACAACAATGAAGAATAACGATGAATATATGGAACATTTCAAAACATGGGTGAACCTGTAGGACATTAAGCTAAGTGAAATTAGTCAATCACAAAAGGACAAATATTGTATGAGACCACCATTGTAAAAAGCTAAGAATAGGTTTATTGCTAAAAGAAACATTCTCTGATGGTTACCAGGGGTCAGAAGGAAGGGAACGTTGTTAACTAGGTAGAGGGTAGACAATGCTAACATGGGTAATGGGGAAGGCAGTATTCAAGAGAGAGGTTGTCACAGGATAAATGAAGGTAGTGTTGTTGTTGTTGTTGTTGTTGTTAAGTGCCGTCGAGTCGGTCCCGACCCATAGCGACCCTGTACAGGGTTTCCGAGGGTGTAAATCCTTACGGGAGTAGAAAGCCTCATCTTTCTCCCGCGGAGCGGCTGGTAGTTTCGAACCGCTGACCTTAAGGTTCGCAGCCCGATTTGTAACCACTACGCTACCAGAGCTCCTTAAGACACAAGTATAAGAGTTAATGTGAACAGAGGTAAATACTGTTAACTGATGGTACATGGGAGGATTACAATCATTGTAATGACGTGGAGTGCATGATTTGTTGAATGTGAAATTAATGATCTGCTTTGTAAACCCTCACTCAATTCACAGTAACAAGTTATTGTTTTTTAAATACAAAGCCTTTTAATTCAATTATTGAGATCAAGTCTAAAATGTAAATAATTTTATTGACTTCCACTTTAAATGTAAATGACTGATGTGCCCTTTTATTAAGTATATTTTGATTGAAAACAAAAGAATCTGGAAGCATTTCAGTGCCACATAATAGATTAAATATTAGAAAAGGGAGGTTGTTGAACTCAGGGATGAATGTCAACTTTATAATTTCGACCAAGGTAATCTCTGATTAAACCTGAAGATGAAGCCATAAATTTTCTTTGACAATAGACACTTCTGTGAAAAAGACCACTTTCCTCAGATTGTCCTAAGGTTTTCTTCCAATCCATTATTTTTAATCAACATGATGGGAAATAAAATACAATATTGTTATGTCACTTCAAAGAAAGTTCAGCTATTCGGCTTCTATTGCTTCTGGCAGAGATGAGAGATGTTTAACTTCAATAACATAAATATTTTCATTGAATTATTGAAAGCAGCTTGCCAAAATGACAAGACACAAATGTTTATTTACTCAGTGAATGAATAAATGAGTGGGTGAATGAATAAAAGAATGATGAAGGAAGAATAGATAAATAGATCTTAGAACAGGCACAGGGGAAAGAGGAAGGCACTAATTTGCAGAGAGGAATTGGTCCACAAGTCTGAAAAAGAAACTATGAATTTTATAGTATTTATATTGACCAGTGGTGGTTTATACTGGCTAAAAGACTTGACTTCCACTGATATTTTTCTAGTTTTCTAAGCTAATTTTCAGTCTAACATATGAACTAACCTAGCTGATGATTGAAACAATGTCAAAGTCTAGGGATTCAGTTAAACATTCTCAAAGGCCGTCTATTATTTCTTGATGACAAATTTATTTCTCCTTTCTCAATTATTTTCCTCCTGTTTGCAGGAGTTGATGTTCTTGACTATCCCAACATTGACACTATCTCTTGTGGTTTCTGCCTCGTTTCACTGTCTGGCTCCTTTTTCCCTTGATGGCTTTTCCTTCCAGATTGCCTCCTAATGGTATATGTTTCTTTAGCTTCAGTCTTCAATCCTATCCTACTCTATTCTCCATTCCCTTTGGATTGCTCATTGACTCCAACCTCTTCAGTACATTTCTTGAGATTAAAAACTGTATTTTTCAGTCTTGACCTGTTTAGAGAAATTCTTCCTGCTCCACATTTCCATATCTGGGATGAATAAGCATGCCTAAAGACTACACTGGTGATTCACATTTAACGTTGAAATTTATCGTCTTTCTAGAATTGACTGCTCCATTTGGCTCCCTTTTTTTCATGCTTTATATACTTGGAAGTAATAGAATGAGCTGTACTCGGAGTGAGTATAATGTGGAAACTAAACTGATGTTTGGAGGATTCATCCAGGAACAAGGAGAGATAAAAAAAAGTTTGTCCAAATCATGTTGATGATGTGGGAAGTTCTGAGAAATGGTCTCAGATTTATAGTTTTGCCTCATTTTGATTTTGTTTTATACTAGGCAGGGTATTAAATCCAAGATATAGGCAGTATGTCTAGAATTCTGTCACAAAAGTTAAAATAAATGAAATCATGATCTATGTCAAAGGTTCTGAGGACTAAGTATGAAACCAGCTGTGTGGGGAGAACTTTCAGTAAATGGAATTGAACTTTTAACTTCTGAGACTGACTTACCAAAATTCCCTTTCACCAAGTAGTTGATAGATCAAATCTTGTTCAAGAATGAAAAATCAGTCACAAGTTTGACAAAATAGAGATATGAGAGCACAAGAGCCAAGCAGGACTCTAAATTGTGGGGACAACATTAGTGTATGTGAAAGGACATGAACTTTGGAGACTGTCAGTCATGAATTTATGTCTTTGTCCCCTGAGTTCAGTCACTTAGTTTCTGCATGATCTTAAACTAGTTACTTAACCTCTCTGAATACTTTTCTTTTCTTGGTTTTAAAAAAATGAAGCAACACATAACTTGCAATTTGTTGTTGGGATTAAAAATTATATACATCAAGCATTTGATGATACATGGTAGATACTCAATGCATACTGCTCCTATTGTTATTTGTGTCATCAACGAGTTGATTCCAACTCATGGCAAGTCCATTTGTTTTCAGTAATTTCAGAGTTTTCAGTAGTTCACAATCTGGAAGTAGATTTCTAGGTCTTTCTTCTTAGGTGCCTCTTTGTTAGTTGTTATTGAGTTCATTCTGATTTATGGTGACACCATGTATGCAGAGGGAGTCCTGGTAGGGTGCTGTAGGATAAAGCACTAGACCACAAAGTCTATTTGAACTACAAGGTTGGTGGATCAAATCCACCAGCCACTCCTCAGAAACCTTATACAAGATCACTAAGAGTTGGATCTGACTCTATGGCACATAACAAAAACATGTGTGCATAAGCAGAATTGCTTCCTAGGGTATTCAAGGCTTTGACCTTTCAAAAACAGATAGCCACACCTGTCTTCTGAGTACATCTGGGTAAGTTTGAAGTGCTAGTTTTTCAGCTAGCAGTTAAGCACTTAACCATTCGTTTGCCCCAGGAACACTGAGGTACCTCTAAGTGAACTTAAACCACCAACATAGTCGTTAGCAGCTGAGTGCTTAACACTTTCACCAACCAAGGATGCCCAGTGAGAAACATAGTCAGCAAATAACTAATTAAAAGTCAACAGAAGTCCAATAAAAGATGTATGTACATGTGACTACAGTGCCACAGAGTTAGGATAGAGAAAGGTGTCCTGGTGGTATAGTGGCTTATGTGTTGGGCTATAAACCACAAGCTCAGCAGTTTGAGTCCACCAGGCATTCCAAGAGAGAAAGATGAAGAAGCTTTCTTCTCCTATAAAATTTTACAGCTTCAGAAACCCTGTATAGACAGGGTCACTGTGAGTCAGAATTGACCCAATGGCACACTGCCACCACCAATACCAGGTAAAAGAGAGGGTCAGGGAAATCTTTTCTACGTAAGAGATAGTTAGGGTGCAATAAAAGGATAAGCATGAGTTCTTTATATTGGGAGAAAGGAAGGAAGCAATTAACAAAGAGAGAAAGCGATGAAGCAAAACATGGCAATACGTAGATGCCTGAGGATAGAGTTGTATGGCAGATGCATTCAGATGGTATATATTGGTTGTGTCCAGAGATGAGCTTGAAGAAAATAGCCCTAAAACCAAATCATGAAAATTCTACCGTAGGAGGTTTGGACATTACCCAGCAATTAAAGGCTCAGAGGAAGAAATCAATGAAGGATCTATCATAATGTGAGGAAATGATCAATTTTGTTATAGAGATATCTCTGTGAAAGGAAGAGGATGGTAGAAAACTGCCAAAAGGGAGATCTACTAGAATTCAATTGTAGTAGTCCAAGCAAGAGACTAGGACATTGATGGATCTTAGTGCTCAGAAACCATCACAATCAAGAGATTTTTAGGGATAAGTTTGATTTGGTACTATTTGGGTATAGATGAGGCAATAGGAGATTTTTGAGTGGTCCAAGCTTTCTGACCTATAGGTGCAGATGATGCTGTTATCCAAGAAAGGGAAGCGAAAACTCACACCAAAGTGTTTGTTTTGTAATCTAGTTCTACTCCATTTGTTTTAAAAGCCTATTGAAAGCCAAAGCCACCTGGCTATTCATATAAATTATTGGGAACATGAAAAACCAATTATCAGTTGGAGAGAATGTATTAAACATATACTTTTATGAGAATGACTTAATATGTGCAATAATTTATGATAATATTGAAGTCTGACAGCTCAAAATTTTAGGTTTCCATTTTTAATTGAGACCGGAAAATTTCACTGGAATAGAAAGCAAACGTACAGGAAAAAAATATATATAACTTGCTTTAGTGTCATTATATCATACGATTACTCATTTTTACATTTAGAATTTAGCTATTCTTAGGAAGAGATGATTTAAGCAATAACCCATGGATATCTATCCATGTGTGGTTCAGCATGCTATCAAAAAAAAAAAAAAAGTCAGTCTCAATATTTAAGATACTATAGAAGTTGGGAGAGGTTTAGTGGACTTCTTATTAGAATTGTATAACCAAGCAATTTAAAGCCTAGAAAGAGACTTAGGAATTGTCTAGTTCTGTCCTTTAATTTAACAAAGGAGGAAACAAGAATCATGTGTGTTAAGGGACAAAACAATGGCAAAACTGAGTTTAAAAACCACTGTGTAGTCCAGGGAAACTTTCTTAAACATCAATGCTGTTGTTATTAAGTGCTGTCAAGTCAGGTGCAATTCACAGAGACCCTGTATAAGAGTTTCTGAGGAGAGATTGATGGGTTTGAACCACTGGCCTTTCAATTGGCAGTCCAGTATTTAACTCTACAGCATAGCACCAGGACTGCAAATTATTAGGAATTGGGCTGCTAACCTTAAGGTCGGCAGTTCGAAACTACCAGTGGTTCCATGGGAGAAAGATGAGGCTTTCTGCTCCCATAAAGATTTACAGTCTTGAAACCCTGTACAGGGTTGCTATGAGTCAGAACTGACTCCACGGCTCTTAACAACACCAACACTGTTAAAATAGAAAAGTATTTCAAATAAAAAGAAACATATTTCAATCTCAGCTCTTAACTAACTGCATTCAAGGACAAATCATTTAGACATTATGACGTCCAGATTTCTTATCTGTAAGACAGGAATCTAAGTTTTTTTTTTTTGTTTTTTTTTTCAGAAACATGGGAGCTAATGTAGTGATATATGTAAAAACATTTTGTGTTACCTACTAAATACTTAAAAACATAATAAATTTTAAAGTAAAATTTAAAATACAGTTTAGTGAAACAAATTAGCTGCTTTGTGCTAGATTTTTTTTTAATTTCACTTTATCCTTATATTAATCCTTGAAGTAGATGCTATTTTCCAATTTTATAAATTAAAAATAATGTAGCTTAGAGATCCTGAGTAACTTCCTCCATGTTATACCATAAATAATTAAGAGTAAAAGTATTAAAAACTATATTTGGTTGTTAATGACTTGGATTATACATTGAAGAGATAACCGTAAGGTTATCAGTTTGAATCCATCAGATATTCTGAGGGAGAAAGATGAGGCTTTCTTCTCCCACAAAAGTTTACAGCCTCAGAAACCCTGTTATTGTTATTGTTACGTGCTGTGAACTCAGTTTCGACTCATAGCGACCCTGTACAGGGTTTCGAGGCTGTAAATCTTTACAGGAGAAGAAAGCCTCATCTTTCTCCCACAGAACAGCTGGTAGTTTCGAACTGCTGACTTTGCGGTTTGTAGCCCAATCGATTTGTAACCACTATGCTACCAGAGCTCCTTAGAAACACTGTACTAATAGTGACCCTTCGCTATTAGTTGGAAATGACTTGACAGCACAAAACAATAGCAATAACGATATAATGATTTAGGCAAGTGTGAGCAAGGTAACCATTCCTCAAATTTGAGATGACTTGGATTAGGAAGACAGGTGGAAAGATAACCTAATGGACTGAATTGCTGTTATGAATCTTATTTCACACAATACAGAGTAGTTCTGTTGAGACTAGATTCTACAGCAAAAGGTTGTGTAATCTGTGGTCAGAACACGACAACATGGAAGCTTGAGGGCACCCAGGAAAGATGATGAGCTTGTTACTTGGGTGGATTAACAATTCATGCTCCTTCGTATTTTGTACTATTTAATTATTTGCTCAACAATTTTAGAGTCTAACCACTGAGATCTCTATGAAGAATGGAAAATGAAGAACCCAGGTGGTAAGGAACAATCTCTCCTTTCTTTTCCAGGAAAATTGAGATTGCTCCAAATTTGCACACTTCTATTAGCAAAAGAAGATCACTTTGATTAGTCAGAATTTGATTTAAGCTTTTTATACATGTGAGTGTGTGTGAGTATGTGTGTGTACATGCTACAGGAATAAGGAGTGAAGTTCATCCCGTCACCTCAACTTAAAGTACTCTCCAAAAAAGGATTTTGAGTAAGCACATTTTATTTTAGTACTCCATTGATAATTCACCATCTCATATGTTATTGTTGTTGTTAAGTGCCGTCAAGTCGATTCCGACCCATAGCGACCCTGTATTGGGTTTCCAAGGAGCAGCTGGTGAGCTTGAACCACCGACCTTGCAGTTCAAACCATAGTGCAGTCTGACAGATTAGCCCACATCGCCACACCAGAACTCCTATAGAGCCCCATTAATTCCCTGTCTCACTCTTAAACTAACTCTTGTCATAAATATAAAGTTTCATCTAGATTGAGTAATGGGAGAGTGTGGAGGTCTGTCATCAGAGTGGGGTGGAAGATGCATATGAGGTTTTACCTGAACATCACTGGGCAAGTTAGCACAGAGAGAAAATAGAAGCTGAGAGACTAGCCATCCAGAACTGACTCAGAGTCATGAATTGGCATTGTTTTTACTGACATGCAAAGCAAAACAAAAACTACAAACAAACAAAGGTCTTGAGTTATAGACTTGGTTTTTTCTTTCATTAGTAATGCAACTTTATACAAAACTTGTAGTTTGTCTATCAGTTTCATCATCTAAACCTGAGGAACTTTAGTATTTATTTAGCAAACATATGTAGTTTTTTAAGGAGCTCTGGTAGTGTAGTGGTTCCCAGTTGGGCCACTAACCTCAAGGTCAGCAGTTCGAAACTATCAGCTGTTCCACAGGAGAAAGATGCTGCTTTCTGTTCCTGTAAAGATTCACAGCCTTGGAAACCCAATGCAGGTTTGCTATGAGTCGGAACCAACTCCATGGCACATAACCACCACCACCACAATATATAGTGTTTATCATGTAGCAAACTACAAAGTATTTTACCAATAATAACCTATTTCTTCCTCATAATTATCCCAATGCTAATATTTCATTTTAAAATGAGGAAACTGAGATATAGGAAGGTTGTAAAGCTAGTAAGTGGTAGAACTGCGATTGAAGCTGAAGAAAATTAAAACAAGTCTGTGAGAGCCAAAATATAACCTAGAATATATTCCACCTGAATTCAGAGATCATCTTAAGAACAGATTTGATGCATTATGTACTAATGACTAAATACCAGAAGTGTTGTGGGATAACGTCAAGAACATCAAAAAGGAAGAAAAAAAACAGCTCAATAAAAAGACAGGAAAGAAAGAAAAGACCAAAGTGGGTGTCAGAAGAGACTCTAAAAGGTGTCTGGAGCATAGAGAAGCTAAAGTGAATGGAATAAATGAGGAAGTAAAATAATCTAACAAAAAACTTCAAAGGGTCGCTTGAGAAGATAAAGTAAAGAATAAGAATGAAAAGTGCAAGAAGTTAGAAAACCAAAAGGAAAGAACATACTAAGCATTTCTCAAGCTCAAAAAACTGAAGGAAAAAATCAAGCCTCCACTTGCAATGGTGTGGTGTTGTGGGATAATGACTGGACAGCAAGGTTGATTGAACTGCGGGGTAGGCAGTTCAAACTCACCAGCTGCTCCTCAGAAATCCTATACAGGGTCACTATGAGTGGGGACTGACTCAATGGCACTTGACAGCAACAACAATGAACAAATTATTGAATGATGCAGAAAGCATCAAAAGAAGATGGAAGGAATACACAAACCCACTGTTGCAAAAAGAACTAGCCAATGTGCAACCATTTCAAGAGGTAGCATATGATCAACAGCAGATGGTACTGAAAGAAAAAATTCACATTGCACTGAAGGCATTGGCAAAAGTAATGCTCCAAGAACTGATAAAATACAA
>NW_006408631.1:4723501-4726040 GCF_000296735.1 Chrysochloris asiatica
AATGACTTGACAGCACAAAACAATAGCAATAACAATATAATGATTTAGGCAAGTGTGAGCAAGGTAACCATTCCTCAAATTTGAGATGACTTGGATTAGGAAGACAGGTGGAAAGATAACCTAATGGACTGAATTGCTGTTATGAATCTTATTTCACACAATACAGAGTAGTTCTGTTGAGACTAGATTCTACAGCAAAAGGTTGTGTAATCTGTGGTCAGAACACGACAACATGGAAGCTTGAGGGCACCCAGGAAAGATGATGAGCTTGTTACTTGGGTGGATTAACAATTCATGCTCCTTCGTATTTTGTACTATTTAATTATTTGCTCAACAATTTTAGAGTCTAACCACTGAGATCTCTATGAAGAATGGAAAATGAAGAACCCAGGTGGTAAGGAACAATCTCTCCTTTCTTTTCCAGGAAAATTGAGATTGCTCCAAATTTGCACACTTCTATTAGCAAAAGAAGATCACTTTGATTAGTCAGAATTTGATTTAAGCTTTTTATACATGTGAGTGTGTGTGAGTATGTGTGTGTACATGCTACAGGAATAAGGAGTGAAGTTCATCCCGTCACCTCAACTTAAAGTACTCTCCAAAAAAGGATTTTGAGTAAGCACATTTTATTTTAGTACTCCATTGATAATTCACCATCTCATATGTTATTGTTGTTGTTAAGTGCCGTCAAGTCGATTCCGACCCATAGCGACCCTGTATTGGGTTTCCAAGGAGCAGCTGGTGAGCTTGAACCACCGACCTTGCAGTTCAAACCATAGTGCAGTCTGACAGATTAGCCCACATCGCCACACCAGAACTCCTATAGAGCCCCATTAATTCCCTGTCTCACTCTTAAACTAACTCTTGTCATAAATATAAAGTTTCATCTAGATTGAGTAATGGGAGAGTGTGGAGGTCTGTCATCAGAGTGGGGTGGAAGATGCATATGAGGTTTTACCTGAACATCACTGGGCAAGTTAGCACAGAGAGAAAATAGAAGCTGAGAGACTAGCCATCCAGAACTGACTCAGAGTCATGAATTGGCATTGTTTTTACTGACATGCAAAGCAAAACAAAAACTACAAACAAACAAAGGTCTTGAGTTATAGACTTGGTTTTTTCTTTCATTAGTAATGCAACTTTATACAAAACTTGTAGTTTGTCTATCAGTTTCATCATCTAAACCTGAGGAACTTTAGTATTTATTTAGCAAACATATGTAGTTTTTTAAGGAGCTCTGGTAGTGTAGTGGTTCCCAGTTGGGCCACTAACCTCAAGGTCAGCAGTTCGAAACTATCAGCTGTTCCACAGGAGAAAGATGCTGCTTTCTGTTCCTGTAAAGATTCACAGCCTTGGAAACCCAATGCAGGTTTGCTATGAGTCGGAACCAACTCCATGGCACATAACCACCACCACCACAATATATAGTGTTTATCATGTAGCAAACTACAAAGTATTTTACCAATAATAACCTATTTCTTCCTCATAATTATCCCAATGCTAATATTTCATTTTAAAATGAGGAAACTGAGATATAGGAAGGTTGTAAAGCTAGTAAGTGGTAGAACTGCGATTGAAATCCTGGTGTCTTGTTCTGGAGTCTGTATTCTTAATACATCACATATAGACAATGTACAGGATTGCTGGGAGGATTCAGTGGAATAATACATGCTTTTCCATGAGATAATGTATTTAATAGTCTTACCCAGTACTCACCACATTATTATTTTCAGGAAAATTCTTAGAGAAAATATATACCGAAAAACACCGAAATATATGCAGTATAAAAATTTGCATTCCATTTCTGAGGTTTCACAAGTCTCCAGAAGTCCATCCATAAATGTAAGTTTTTAAAAAATCCAAGAATTTGACTGGGCCTCCTTAATTTCAGTTTTTTCCCTACCACTATGAAGACAATGCTAATACAATGGGCTGTGTCCCACCTACCCAGTTCTAAGTGCTAAGAGACACTTGGGAATAAAATATATACTGTTTATTACATGGTTCAAATTTCCTTTGTATAGAACCAGAACTAAAATAGAGTGAGTGGAAAGGAATTTGATCAATTACTGGTCTTTCTGGAAGCCAAAAATATTTGAAGAGTAGTCTGGAGGGGTTGGTGGCATTTCATCATCTCATGGGAAGAATCAAATCTTGTCAATTCTCACTGATTCTTTTATGATCTCCTTTATTCCTTCTGACGCCTAGTGTGACTTCTGTCCCTTCGACAGTGGGAGAGTTTAGGAATGGTATAGCAACATAAAAGCCACCCCACATCTGTCATACAGTGGTACCTTGCATGTTCCTGTGATCCCAGAAGCAATGCCATATATTTTAAATACCAGCAGGGTCATCAATGGTGGACAAGTTTCTGTGGAGCTTTCAGATTAAAACAGACTAGGAAGAAGGAGAGGCACACTACTTCTGAAAGATTATTCACTTAAAGCCTTATGAAAATTGTCACATATAGTAACAGAAGATGAAAACATTATGAATAGCATCGGAACTTTGCTGTAAGCTGACCCTCTCAGGTTGGAAG
>NW_006408631.1:4726650-4728064 GCF_000296735.1 Chrysochloris asiatica
TCATAATTATCCCAATGCTAATATTTCATTTTAAAATGAGGAAACTGAGATATAGGAAGGTTGTAAAGCTAGTAAGTGGTAGAACTGCGATTGAAGCTGAAGAAAATTAAAACAAGTCTGTGAGAGCCAAAATATAACCTAGAATATATTCCACCTGAATTCAGAGATCATCTTAAGAACAGATTTGATGCATTATGTACTAATGACTAAATACCAGAAGTGTTGTGGGATAACGTCAAGAACATCAAAAAGGAAGAAAAAAAACAGCTCAATAAAAAGACAGGAAAGAAAGAAAAGACCAAAGTGGGTGTCAGAAGAGACTCTAAAAGGTGTCTGGAGCATAGAGAAGCTAAAGTGAATGGAATAAATGAGGAAGTAAAATAATCTAACAAAAAACTTCAAAGGGTCGCTTGAGAAGATAAAGTAAAGAATAAGAATGAAAAGTGCAAGAAGTTAGAAAACCAAAAGGAAAGAACATACTAAGCATTTCTCAAGCTCAAAAAACTGAAGGAAAAAATCAAGCCTCCACTTGCAATGGTGTGGTGTTGTGGGATAATGACTGGACAGCAAGGTTGATTGAACTGCGGGGTAGGCAGTTCAAACTCACCAGCTGCTCCTCAGAAATCCTATACAGGGTCACTATGAGTGGGGACTGACTCAATGGCACTTGACAGCAACAACAATGAACAAATTATTGAATGATGCAGAAAGCATCAAAAGAAGATGGAAGGAATACACAAACCCACTGTTGCAAAAAGAACTAGCCAATGTGCAACCATTTCAAGAGGTAGCATATGATCAACAGCAGATGGTACTGAAAGAAAAAATTCACATTGCACTGAAGGCATTGGCAAAAGTAATGCTCCAAGAACTGATAAAATACAAATTGAAATCTTCCAACAAACTGATGCAGTACTGGACATGCTCATTCATCTATACCAAGAAATTTAGAAGGCACCTACCTGGCAAACGGAGTGAAAGAGATCCATATTTGTGTCCTTTCCAAAGAGAGGTCACCCAGCAGAATGTGGAAATCATTGAACGATATCATTAATAACACATGCAAGCAAAAGTTTGCTAAAGATAATTTAAAAACAGTTGCAATGCAGACAGGGACTTCCCATAAATTAAAGCTAGATTAAGAAGAGGACAAGGAATGAAAGGTATCATTGCTGATGTCAGATGAATCTTGGCTGAAAACAGAGAATACCAGAAAGATGTTTACTTTTGCTTTACTAAGTACACAAGGCTTTTAATTGTGAAGATAATGACAAACTATGGATAACATTGTGAAGAATGGATATTCTAGATCACTTAATTGTGCTTATGAGAACTTGTACATACACCAAGAGACCATCATTCAAACAAAGCTAGGGTTACTGAAAGTTTTAAAATCAGGAAAGGTGAGTGTCAG
>NW_006408631.1:4728406-4729893 GCF_000296735.1 Chrysochloris asiatica
AAATCTGCTGCAAAAGAACTCTTCAAAGTGTTCGAGAGCTAAACTATCAGTTTGAAGACTAAAATGTGCCTGAAGAAGTTGTGCTGTTATTAATTGTCTCATGCATGTGGAAGTTGGACAATTAATAAGGAAGACTAGAGAAGCATCAATGCATTGAGTTTTGCTGTTGAAGAAGGATATTAAAAGTACCCTGAACTGCCAGACGAACAAACAAATCCATCTTGGAAAAAGCACAGCCAGAATGCTCCTTAGAAGCCAGGATGGCAAGACTTGTTCTCTCATACGTTGAACATGCTATCTATCAGGAGGGACCAGTCCCTGGAAGAGTACATCATGCTGGGTAAAGTGGAGGGTCAAAGAAAAAGAGGAAGATCCCCCATTAGATGCATTGGCATAGTGACAGTAGCAATGAATTTTAAAGTAACAATTGTGAAGATGCTGGAGTTTGTAGTATACCATTTTGCTGTGTATAGGGTAGCTATGAGTAGGAACTAACTTGATGTCATCTAAAAACAACGAATCTAGGACCATGTTAGAAAAGACCACTTCTACCAAGTTGTATTCCTCACCACTATATTTCTGACAAAGGTTTATCAATTTGTTTGAAACCCTGTTGTGATCCACATCAACAAGTTTAATAGAGAAAGCTTACTGAACAATTTACTTTGACTTGTAGTAGTAATTGTTACTATTCCCAGTGGACACAACAAACATGCCCATGTGAAAGTTGGACAGTGAATAAGGTAAACCATCGAAGAATTGATGCATTTGTGTTACGGTGTTAATGAAGAATATTAAAAGTGTCAGGGACAAGTTAGGACCCCTGGACCCTGGACCTTTCTTACCCTGGTTTCATATCCATCCCTTTGCCCCAAAATGTCCTCTAGTCCAGCAATAATGATAACATTGAAATGAATAGCCTGGAGACAGAGATAAGGATATCAGAACCCGAAACCCTAATAGAAGCAGCTGGTCGCAGGCAGACAACCCATGAAGATAGTGTCTAATGCTGACAACTACAAAAGGCACCCATTTCCAAGAAGCCTGCGTCCCTTTACTAAAAAACAATGAATAGTTAACATACCACTCTTCCTAATTAATATGTATTTGACCACCCTTAGAGGAAAAGACTCCATACCTTTATAAGTCAGTGCACCCAGACCCAAAAGGTCTTCTCCACTTGTGGAGACAGACCCATTTCTCTTTGAATTGTCCTTTTGCTTTGACCTAATCTAATCTACACTCCCTAATTCTACCAGATTTTCTCCACTCTCAGAGACAGACCCGCTATTCTCTCTGAAGTGTACCTTTGCTTTGCAATAAAGAGCTTCTAAGTGAATGCTTAAGGAGCTCTGGTAGCATAGTGGTTACGAATCGGGCTGCGAACCTTAAGGTCAGCGGTTCGAAACTACCAGCCGCTCTGCGGAAGAAAGATGAGGCTTTCTACTTCCGTAAAGATTTACACCCTCGGAAACCCTGTACAGGGT
>NW_006408631.1:4729993-4732173 GCF_000296735.1 Chrysochloris asiatica
ACGGCACTCAACAATAACAAATGAATGCTTATTGTTTGTGTGTCACTGAGAAGCGACAACTCAATGGGACTAATTCTTTAGACCCCCAAGAGCGAGAGCTACCAGGGGGAAAAATGTGACAAAAGTACCATGGACTTCCAGAAGAACAAAGAAATCTGCCTTGGATGAAGTACAGTCAAAATGTTCCTTAGAAGCCAGGATGACAACACTTCATCTCTTATACTTTGGACATATGATTAAGAGGGTCCAGTTCCTGGAGAAGGACATTATGCTTGATAAAGTGAAGGGTCATCAAAAAAGAGGAAGACCTCCTTGGAGATGGATTGGCATTGTGACAGCAAAAATGGGCATTGTGATGTTGGTGCTGAACATGGAAGTGTTTTGTTTTGTTATGCATAAGGGGCACCAACTCAATGGCACCTAGCAACAACAACAACAACAAATACTTTTTTCTGTTTCACTTGAATAGTTCCATTAAAATTAATGATCAACTAAGGGAGTCCTGGTGTACTGTAAGATAAGCACTGGGCTGATAACTCCAAGGTCAGGAGTTCAAAACCACGAGCCTCGCCTTGGAAATCTTAAACAAGATTGCTATGAGTCAGAACTAACTCGATGACACTTCACAACAAAAATGAACAATTATTTAAGTTAGACAATAATAATTTTAATTTCCTATAGTTGATTTGAGAACATAAAAACGTATCATAAATTGAAAAATGATGAGTTCTATGAGATGACAAAAATCTCTTTGTTTAGTGACACTTCAAAAAATAAAAAAGCTTGTTAAGAGAAGCTATAATCAGAATTTTAATAAAATTACTATAACCACTGAATTTGGTAAGAATAATTTGTGTATGCTCTCACTCACACACATTTAAACCGATGGGTGAATTGACAAAGCCCAAGAAAATTGTGTCTCTTCGTCCATTCACCTTGTCAACAGATTCAATCTCATTTCTAAATTAGGGCCTTGTTCAACTTGAAAGGAGATTCATCATCCATGCAGGGTTGCATTAGCTCAACTATTAGTTAGTGAGAACTTAGTGGGTTTTGTTCCAACTAAAATTTCTTAAGGGACTTTGTACATTTAGGAAGTATCATGTTACATCTCCCTATTAGCCAAAAATCTTGACCAATGATGGTTAATGAGATGATATATAGAAATACTTTTGTCCCTTGAAGGAAAAGTTACTATGTAATACTGAGCTGTTAGTTATTGTTGTTAACTGCTATCCTGTAGGTTCCAACTCATAGCAACCCTGTACAGGGTTTCTGAGGAGAGCATGGTGAGTTTTAACTGTTGGCTTTTCAGTTAGCAATCCAGCACTGAACCAGGACTAGTAGTAGATATATTTATTCAAAAATAGGTATTTTAAAAATGTATACCAATATGATAGAAACTTGAGTTACAAAAGAGTGAATTTGCTCGACTCAAAATATGTCTCAGGTTCTTCAATATGTTAGGGCAAACTCTATACTATACCCTTACAGGAATACCATCCATTCATTTATTTATTCAATACATATTTATTAATTATAATGCTTTAATATAGGCATTGGCAAATATTTTTGCAAATAATCAAATAGTTGGTATTACATTCTTTGCAGGGTATGAGAGCTCAGTCACTAATACAGAACTGCATTCTTAAATTGTTGCATGAGTACTAAATGATTGTACTGGCTGTAGTTTTATTTACAAGACAGCCAGTTGGCTCCAAGCCATACTTTGTAATACTTGCTTTAAATAACTTTACATCTGCATTCTATGTTAAGTTGTTTAAAGCATGCAACTTGTGGCCAACATTTGATAATCTCATTGAAAAAAACTCAGAAAACACAGTTCAGTTTCTTACAATTCGGTCTGTAAAATCATGACTGCCTTAATTTAAATGTTTAAATTCCTTCATTTTTACGCTCAATGAAAATTGGCATTTCAAAGTCACAGAGGAATGTTAATGTTTTCTTTATAAGTAGGGAATTTGACCAAAATCTTGTCTGCTTAACACAGTGTTCAAATCAGAATTCTGTTTAAAGGAAACAAGTTTAAAAAATGTTGAATATCTTTTAAAATACTATGAAAGACAGTACTAAGTGTGAAAATTAAATACAGCATATAAAAATATTTATTTCATTATTAAATTTAGATTACAATATAAAGGATCCCTTTGAAACCAGAA
>NW_006408631.1:4733503-4735365 GCF_000296735.1 Chrysochloris asiatica
GATTTGCAAACATAGACATAAATATAATCACTTTAATCTGTATTTAAAAAAAAAATTGAATTGCTTTCTTTGATGTCACTGAGAATGACATTTTGAATGAGTAATTTTGTTGTTGTTATTGTTATTGTTGTTAGGTGCCGTCAAGTTGATACTGACTCATAGTGACCCGATGCACAATAGAATGAAAAACTGCCTAGCCCAGCATCAACCTCACAATCATTGCTGCATTTGAGCCCAATTTTTCTGCCACTGTGCTAATTCATATAATTGGACCGTCCTCCTTTTCTAAGACCCTCTACTTTACTAAGCATGACGCTCTTCTCCAGGGACTGGCCCCTCCTAATAATATGTTCAAAATATGAGAAATGAAATCAGTCCACCCCGGCTCCCAATTATGGTGAAAGAATACAACCCTGGTGAACACCTTTCCTAATATTAAACCATTTGGTGTTCCGTTGTTCTGTTAGCACAATTGCCTCTTGGTCTATGTGCAGAATGAGTATTTCAGGATACTCATTCTCCATAATGTTGTGCATAGCTTGTACACAATCGAAAGACTTTCCATAGCCAATAAACTACAGGTAAATATCTTTCTAGTATTCTCAGCTTTCAGCCAAGATCCATGTGACATCAACATTAATGTCTCTCATTCCACATCCTCTTCTGAATCTGGCTTGAACCTCGGAAGTTCTCTGTCAAGGCATGGTTGCAACTGTTTTAATATTATCTTTGACAAAATTATACTTGATGTGATCTTAATGTTATTGTCTGATGATTTCTGCATCCCGTTGAGTCACTTCTCTTTGAAAAGTGTACAAATATGGAACTCTTCTAGTCAGTTGACCAGGTAGTTGTCTTCCATATTTCTTGATATAAATGAATAAGTACCTCTAGTGCTACATCAGTTTGTTAAAATATTTCAATTTTTATTCCATCAATTGCTAGTGCCTTGTTCTTTACCAATGACTTCAATGCACCTTGGACTTCTTCCTTCAGTATCATTGGTACCTCTTAAAATGGCTGAATTTCAACCATTTCTTTTTGGTACAGTAACTCTGTGTATCCTTTCCATCTTATTTTAATGCTTTCTGCATCATTCAATATTTTGTTCATTGTTATTGTTAAATGCCATTGAGTCACATCTGACCAATAGCGACCCTGTATAGTGTTTCCAAGGAACTGCTGATGAATTTTAACTGCCGATCATGTATTTCAAACCAACTATAGTCCTGAGCATAAACCCACCGTGCCACACCAGGACTTCTTCAATATTGGAAGTCAAGGCTTTAGTTTTTTCTTCATTTCCCTCAGTTTGAGAAATGCTGAGTGTGTTCTTTCCTTTTGGTATTCTTACTACAGGTCTTTGCACATTTCATTATAGTATTTGACCTTGTCACCTCAAGATGCTGTTTGAAATTTTCTATTCAGCCCTTTCATCTCCTCATTTACTCCATTTGCTTTAGCATCTCTAAACTGGAGAACAAGTTTCAGAGTCTCTTCCGAAATCCATTTTGGTCTTTTCTTTCTTTCTTATCTTCAGAATAATCTTTTGGTTTCTTGATGTCATCCCACAACTCTTCTGGTCTTCAGTATAATACATCAAATCTGTTCTTCGGTGATCTCTAATTCAGGTGGGATATGTTCAAGGTCATATTTTTATTCTTGCAGATTTGTAATTTTTTTCAGCTTTAGGCTGAACTTGCACAGGAACAATTGATGGTCCATTCCACAGTCTGCCCTTGGTCTTGTTTTGGCTGATAATATGGAACTTTTCCATCACCTCTTTCCACAGATATTAATTTGATATCTGTGTATTCCATCTAGTGAGGTCCATGTGTATAGTTGTCTTTTTTGTTGTTTAA
>NW_006408631.1:4738480-4747678 GCF_000296735.1 Chrysochloris asiatica
ACCAGCTGTGAGTCTTCCAACCTTCTAAGTATTCCTTTATATGTGGTTCAGAGTTCTGGGACCATCCCCTGAGCCTGCTTGGTCAGGTATTCTGTGTTGTTGTTGGCGGAGCTCTCTGCTATATGTCCATCCGATCCGCCATCTTGTTTGTTCTCCTCCCATTGTTATGTTTAACTTATATTAACATTCAGTAAGGAAAATTCAGTTTATTTTGCTTTGTTTTGTTCCAGCATTGAAACAAATCAACTGAACAGCAGATGAAGTAAGTGTGTTTTAGTTAGGCAGCAGGTTGTACAAACTATATGAGGAATTGTCTTTATGGAGTTCTAGTTTTGTTGGGGAAAAGTAGGAGATAGTTGCCTCTGCTGTGTCCTTTATTAAAGGCTAAGTGTTTTACCCATTTGAATTAAATATCAAATAATTCTCTTTTGTCACAGTCTATTATGATAGGTTGTGAATTTACCTCTGATTAATAAGCACAGGGTCTTGTGGGAATACCGTCTTGGGTTGGGGAAGGACAGAGAATGCTTGCTTGAGGAGGTGACAGGTGACATCTAAATTGAGACCTGAAGGATGAGTAAAAGTTGGGAGGCTTGGCTTTCTAAGAGAAATGAAGTAAAAGTGAACTAGATCAAAAGGAAATCTATTTGAAATTTTTTTCAGCAAATTTCAGGTGAGGACAATGGTGGCTCAAACTAAAGGGAGAGCTGTAGGGATAACCAGAGAAAGGGAATCATAAGAGATGCCAAGATTTAGTGGGCACGAGACAATGATTTTTAAGATTTAAAATGTTTTGGTGGTGTGCTTAGTTACCACTACCAATCGTTCTGAAATGGATCACATTGGATGATCCTGGATAGAGTGGGAGCAAAATGTGGATGAAAACTCAAAACCATAATGATGAAAAGGACAGGTTTACTGGTTGAATAGAAGCTGGTGGGACTCCTATGATTATGGCCATTAGTTACGTTTCAGGTCTGGATATCAGCTCATCTCATTGCTCAATTTTCGGTCCAATGATAGATAGTTCTATAAGGGGAAAAAAACACTAGTGAGGCATGCACAACTTAGAATGGTCAACCATTAGAATTCAAAATGGCAGAATTTATCTAAAGACAAATTTCAGAAGAGTTAGGAAATGAGGAATGGAAACAGATAACACAGGGATAAGTGATGTTACCTTGTGGGGATTGCATTAAATGACATGAAATAAAATGTATATGAACTGTTCATTGGAAAACTGATCTGCTCTGTATACCTTCACTCAATTCACAGTAAAAAAATTTCTAAAAAGGAATGTTTTGAGCATTTTAATCACTAATGGAATGGATCCAATTAGAGAGAGAATTCAAAGATAAAAATTAGATAGAGATGTCTCAAGTAGAGAGACTCTTGGAAGGTTGGCAATGTGTTGGACCAAGTCTTGAAGGAAGATTCAACTTTAACAGAAGTGAAAAATGGTGAGAATAAAAAAGTAATTGAGGGTGCAGATTCATTTGTAGGTATGGTAACATGGTAATTATTAACTCATTCCACAAACATTTTGTTTGTTTGTTTTTTGCACCTATGATATGTTAAGCACTAGTCTAGGAGCTAGGGATGTATCAGGGGAAGAATAGACAAATGTACCTTTCACCCCGAAACTTACAAACTATTAGGGGAAGACAAACATCACACAAAACAAATGAGTGAACTACATATTATGTTGGATGGCGTGAGTGTTCTGGAGAAAAAATAATCAGGGAAAGTGATGAATTTTCTATTTTAAATAGTGTCATAAAATGCCTCATTGAAAGTGTTCCTTTATGTAAAGAAGTAAAGAAAGTGAGTGAAAACTGTCACGGCATGAATGGATGAGATGACGCTTCCTGGTTCAGTCCTACTGTACCTCCAAAGAAATGGTAAGACATAGGTACAGTACACATACAAAAGGAGGCAGAGAGACAGAGGCTTAAGCAAGCAAGTAGATGTATTGAAACATAGCATAGATGTTCTTGCAGAGATGAGCATGGGCTGCCACCTCAATAGTGAGGGGGAGTGCAGACTGAGTTTCTAATTTCACTTTTTATGCTGGTTTTCTCTGGGGTGTGCTCTGCGTCTCCTGATAATTGTCTCCTGATTCCTAATTTTCCCATCATAATTTAAAGCTCATAATTAATTGGTCTTATCTTTCTGGGTTTGATGTACTTTTTCCTCATTACATCAGTCTGTTATAATTGTATTCATGAGATAACCATAATGCTGGTTTATTAGAGTGGTATTATGATTAGTTCCTTGTTGACATCACATCAGTCCTATTCTTCTCTGTGCATGCCTGATTTTGATGAAATTTCCCTGTTCTAGCTCTTTCCTTTCACTAGATTCATCTGACAGATCAGGTCGTTTCCTGCATTCTTTGTGATTGATCTGTGGTTAGCCCCTTTTCCCTTCTCTGACTACTTAACATTCCCACCTGACAGCAATGAAACTCTGATGCTTCAGGAATATGGATGATGACTCATTGTTAGCTACTTCCTGCTGAAAAGGTGCACTGTTGGGTGGCAGGGTTTCCAGACCCTCCTATCTGAAAATTGGGGTTGCTACAGATATATGTTGCAGACATTGGTTGTCAATACTCAAGGCACTAGGAATGGTTACACCAGATATTGTCAGAAGGTTTGTCCAACCTAATCTATTGTATTAAGGGGAATAGGAACATATCTTTGGATTAGCAGCATTTGTCTGCAAAAAGTTTCAAGTCTTTGGATAACAAAAGAGGTTAGTACATTTAGTACACAAGGCCCAAGCATAAGCAGAAGTAATGTAACAGCTAAGAATTCCAGGAGTGGATTTAGCCAGGTTAAAGAAGGGAGATATATTTTCAGTTGTGACCATAAATCTTGGGTGAGGTGAGGTATTTCTCTGTGCTTGTAGTCACTTGCTATTTTCTAGGATGTGCTGTACTTAGAGTTCAGCTTCTCCTGTTACATTTATGTAACAGACTGCATCCTGGTTGACTAGCATGTAGTCCTGGGCTCTGTAATGATCTATGGTCATATTGGTCAATGAGTTCAATGACTTTGGAATGATTCTCCGTGATTGTCCAGAAACCTCCCTCAATTCCTTCACCATTGATGAAGCATTTTGAATTCTGTATGCAATGGATCTGGAAGCCACTAGTATGATTACACTCAGATTTAGGAAAGTGAGAAGTTTCTTATTTCTTCTTTGAGAAGCTGTATTGGAGGAAGTTGACCTTCGGTGGCAGATTTTGGACTATTTGGAATTCCCTGACTACAGGGATCACAAATCCTAGAGTACAGGTTCCTCATGTTTGAGTTGCATTTAGACACGAGAGTGTTCTATTGTTCTTAGAGAGAAACCATAATTCTTATTCCATACACAACAAGGAGAGAAATTTCCCCAATTACTCAAATTATCAGGATCTAAAACAGAATGCCTAGAAAGTGAGATAGGAAGATATTAAGACTGAATATGTGCAGCTTCTTTGTAGTGGCCATTAGCCAGGGGACCCCACTATTATGAAGATGTTTTAGTAGAGTTAAGATCCTATAGCCAATTATGCCAAGAATCATAAACTGATTCCAGTATGCATCCATTACCTTTGTAACTATTTGCATATGAGGAGTGATTTTTCATAAACCATGAAAAGTTGTATTGAATGTCTTTGTCACTAAGCTAAGTTGACTCCACCACGGAAATGAAATTGGTTGGAAACATCCATAGTCTCTGGATGAGATTATGGATTTAAGGACTCTAAATAATTATCTCAGAGTCCTTGGATGCTTTAATAAAAAGAGAAAGGTTCTGTGACTCCTTTTCCCAGAATGGATGTCCCTGAAACTGGGTCTTTCTATTTCCTCCATGAGAGGGTGGTTTCTTACACATAGCAGAGTCCATTTTTTTTTACAGTGTGTTAATAAAGTCATCTTCCTAAGACATCTGCATGTGGCCATGAGCATGTGGGAACATCCAAAGCCTTGGACCAGAAGGAGGAAATGCCTCTTACATCTCTAGACTCTAGAACTTGCCCAGAGACTCATAAACGATGTCTGTCTGCCTTAAGACATGACCATAAATAGAAATATGAAACCAGAGGATAGAAAGTTCCCATTCAAATAACACTGACCAAGAGGAATATGTCAGTTGCACTTATTTTAGGAGGTATTCTAAAGTTACGAATCGGGCTGTGAACCGCAAGGTCAACAGTTCAAAACTACCAGCTGTTCTGTGTGAGAAAGATGAGGCTTTCTGCTCCTGTAAAGATTTACACCCTTGGAAACCCTGTACAGGGTCGCTATGAGTTGGAACTGACTCCATGGCACCACCATCACCACCATTACTAACAAGCATTGTGAAAAGAATCCAAAATATTATTATTATAAAGAACACCAAAGATTATTTCATGCTGCCTCTTATTTTATCATGAATAAATTGAGGTCCATGATAAGCAAAGGGTCTTGAGTAAAGGCCTCTGGACCCATAGCTTTTGTCATTTGACCTAGCACTCTTTCCAGCATAGCACAGTATCCGTGGTGGAGGAGTTTTTGCAATGAAATTAAATATTGCATTCTCCTCTTCAACCAATAAGGGAAAGAGTCACATTTTCCTTTTAAGTTTTCTTTTTTTTAAAATTTTTAATAAATAGCCCTTTTCTCAACTTGAATTAACTTTCCAAATTTCAATTCAAGTCTTAAACTTTGGAAATAGATAATAAGCATGTTTATACAACTTAAATAATATGAAAAGGGCACTGAGATTTTAATGACCTTATTTTGGATATCTAATTTAATTAGATTGTTTCTCTTTATAAATGACATAAACTCAGATTAAAATGATTAAATCCATAACTTTTCAAAGGTGTAAGAGATCCAATTCCTTTTGCCAGGGTAACTCCATTAATCTTTTCTGAGAAAAGCAATTACCTTTTATAGCTGCCACCCCTTTTTTCCACTTGATAATGTTGAGTGTTAATAATACCATGTATTCTCTATCACTCTGGCCATTTAATTTTGTTTTATTTGAATTGATAATTTTAACTTAAAATTTGAAGAAAAAAAGTCCACCAGTATTACTGTGCCATTGTTGTTGTTAAGTGCCACCAAGTCAGTTCCCACTCATAGCAACCCTGCATAGGGTTTCTGAAGAGCAGTTGGTAGGTTTGAGCTTAGAGATTAACAGTCCAATGCTTATCCTACCAGGAAAGAAAAGCACTATACCAGGACTTCATACTAAATATCATACAGTGGCTATACAGTTAAGTAGAATATAGCATAGCAAACTATAACATATTTAAAAATAGTCAGAGAAAATTTATTTCTTGAGCAAGGCTGAAATAACTGTGTAATAACATAATTAAAATAGTTTGTAATTACATTAAAGAAAAATGAAATAAAGCTTGCATATTATGATACTGGAAGCAATGCCACTAGTGTTTCAAATACTAGCAGAGTTGCCCACGGTGGACAGATGTCAGTGAAGCTTCCAGACTAAGCAGACTCAAAAGAAGAAGCTAGTGTTCTACTTCTAAAAAATTGGCCAGTGAAACCCTTACGATTAGCAGTGGAGCATTGACTGATAAAATGCTGAAAGATAAGTCCCTCAGGTTGGAACTTATTGCATTGAGTCAATCCTAACTCATAGCAACCCAATATAGGGTTCTGAAACTGTAAGGTTGGAAAGCAGTCAAAATATGACTGGCAAAGAGCTGCTTCCTCAGAATAGAATCTGATGATTAGATGAAGTCAAGTTTTTAGGACATTCATGTGTTAAGGTGGCATGACTCCAAGTGAGAACATGCAGTTGCAAACATCCATTATAATAAGAACGTGGAAAGTATGAATCTATGAAAATTAGAAGTCATCAGAAATAAAATGGAGCATATAAAGATCAATATCCTAGGCATTAGTATAAAATGAACTGATGTTGGCTATTTTGAACCAGACAACCACATGGTCTACTATGAAAATGATGAAAAATTAAAGAGGAATGGCATCATATTCATTTGTAAAAAGAGATTTCAAAATTTATCCTGAAATACAGTGCTGTTACTGATAACTGCCATAAACTTAAAATTAAGACTATTATTCAAATTTACACTCCAGCCACTAATGCTGAAAAAGAAGAAACATTTAACAACTTCTGAAGTCTTAATTTGATCAAACATGTAATCAAGATGCATAAATGATTGTTGTTAATGAGAATTCAAAAGTTGGAAACAAAGAAGGATTGGTGGCTGGAAAGTATGGCTTTGGTGATAGAAATGATGTGGGAGATCACATGATAGAATTTTGCAAGACAACATTTTTTTCATTGCAAATACCTTTTTTCAACAACATAATAAATGACTATTCCCACAGACCTCACTGGAAGGAATACACAGGAATCAAAATGACTACATCTGTGCAAAGAGATGATGGAGAAGCTCATTATTATAAGTCAGAATAGGACTAGGAGCTGACTGTGGAACAGATTATTAATTGCTCATATCTGTGTTCAAATTGAAGCTGAAGAAAATTAAAATGAGTCCACAAGAACCAAAATACAAGTTTAAGTGTATCCCACTTCAATTTAGAGACCATCTCAAGAACAGATTAGAAACACTGAACACTAACGACCAAAGATCAGGTGAATTGTGGGCTCAAGCGTGGCAACGATTATGAAGTTATCCCAGGACCAGGCAGTGTTTCATTCTGTTGTGCATAGGGTTGCTATGAGTCAGTACCGACTTGATGGCACCTAACAACAACAATGACAACATCAAAGACAGCATACATTAAGAAAGAAAAAGTTCATTAAAAAGAAAGAAGAGGCCAAAATGGACATCAGAAACTTGCTCTTGAATATGGAATAGATAAAGTGAATGGAAGAAATGATGAAGTAAGAGTTGAACAGAATATTTCAAAGGACAGCCTGAGAAGACAAAGTAAAATATTATAACAAATGTGCAAAGACCTGGGTTATAAAGCCAACAGGGAAGAACACTCAGACATTTCTCAAGCAAAAAGAAGACAAAATTCAAGTTTTGAGTTGTAATATTAAAGAATTCTATTAAGGAGCTCTGGTAGCATAATGGTTATGAATTGGGCTGCTAATCTCACTGTCAGCAATTCAAAACTACCAGCTGTTCCGTGGGAGAAAGATAAGGCTTTCTGCTCCCATAAAGATTTATAGCCTTGGAAACCCTGTACAGGGTCACTATGAGTCAGAACCGACTCCACGGCACATAACAACAACAACAATGGGCAAGATATTGAATGATGCAGAAAGTACCAAGGCAAGATGGAAGGAATACACAGAGTCACTGTACCAAAAAAATAATTGGCCTATATTCAACCATTTCAGGAATTAACATATATGATCAAGAACAAACGGTAGTGAAGGAGGACGTCCAAGATGCACTAAAGGAAAACAAGGCTTCAGGATTTGACAGAATATCAAGTGAGATATTTCAACAAATGAATGCAATACTGAAACTTCTCACTCATCTATCCCAAGAATTTCAGAAGATAGATACCAGGCCAACCCACTGGAAATGCTCCATATTCGTTCCCTTTCCAAACAAGGCGATTCAATTGAATGCAGAAATAGTTGAACACTATCATTAGTATCAAGCGCAAGTAAAGTTTTCCTGAAGATAATTCAAAATTGGTTGTGGTTGTAGCAGTACATGGACAAGAAACTGCCAGAAATTCAAGCTAGATTCTGAAGATGTGAAACAAGGAATATCATTGATGTCAGATAGATTTTGAATGAAAGCAAATAAACTGGGAAGATCTTTACATGTGTTTTATTGACTATGCAAAACATTTGGCTGTGTAGATCATAACGAATTATGGACAACATTGCAAAGAATGGGAATTTCAAAACATTTAATTGTGCTCACGTAGAACCTGTACATAGATCAAGAGGCAGTCATTCAAATAAAACAAAAGGATAGTGTGTGGCTCAAAATCAGGAGAGGTGTGTGCCAGGGTCATATCCTTTCACCATATGTACTCAGTCTGTACGCTGAACAAATATTCTGAGACACTGACTCTATGAAGAACATGGTACCAGAATTCAAGGAGGCTCATTGACAACGTTGGATATGCAGATAGCATAACCTTGCTAGGTGAAAGTGAAGAGGATTTGAAGCAATTACTGATGAAGATTAAAGACTGCAGTCTTCAATATACATTACACCTCATCATTAAGAAAACAATAACCTTCACAACTATATCAATAAGCAACATCATTATAAACAGAGAAAATATTGAAGTCAAGGATTTCAGTTTACTTGAATCCATAATCAATGTCCATGGAAGTAGAAGCCAAGAAATCAAAAGATTTCTGGATCATTCTGCTCTTTAAAGTGTTCAAGGAGTCTTGATGATATTATAGGATAAGCACTGGACTGCTAACCACAAGTTTGGTGGTTCAAACCCAGTAGTCACTTCTCTGGAGAAAGATGAGGCTGTTTGCTTTCATAAAGATTTACAGTCTTGAAACCTTATCTAGAGTCACTATGAATTGGAATCTACTTGATGGCAGTGGGTTTGGCTTTTGGTTTTAAAGTATTCAAAAGCAAAGATGTTACTTTGAGAACTTAGATGCGTGTTGGAAGAAGTACAACTGGAATTTCCGTTAGAAGACAGAATGGCTAGACTTCATCTCTCACACTTTGGACATATTATCAGTAGGGACCAGTCCATGGAGAATGACATCATGCTCAGTAAAGTGGAGAGTCAGTGTAAAAGGGGAAAACTCCCAAGGAAATGGATTGCAACAGTGGCTGCAGCAATGGGTTCAAGCATATCTATGATTATGAGGATAGTTCAGGACTGGGCAGTGTTGTGTTCTGTTGTGCAGGGTCACTATGAGTCAGAACGGACTGGACGGTTCCCCAAAACAAAAATGATTGTGGTGTTTGTGACGTATATATAATATACTATGGACTGTTAGAAAAAATTAAAAGTCTGTCTTGCAAAAAGTACAACCAATGTTCCTTAGAAATAAGGATGGGGAGACTTCATTTCATGTACCTCAGACATGTTACCAAGAAGGACCAGTGGGTGGAGACAGACATCATGGATGATAGAGGGTCAGTGAAAAAATGGAAGAACCTCAAAAGATGGATTGAATAACCCTCATACCAAAACCAGGGATGGACGTCATTAAAAAACAAAATTATAGACCAATATCCCTCATGAACATAGA
>NW_006408631.1:4749097-4752143 GCF_000296735.1 Chrysochloris asiatica
CAAAAGACTTCACCAAAAGAGTAAAAATCTTTTGCAACGACATATCAGAGAAGGGGCTCATTTCTAAAATATATAGGAAACTACAACACCTCTACAAGAAAAAGACAAATAACCCAATTTAAAAATGGGCACGAGACATGAACAGACACTTCACCAAGGAGATCCGGGCAGCCAATAAATATATGAAGAAATGTTCATGATCACTAGCCAATAGAGAGATGCAAATGAAAACAACAATGAGATATCATTCCACACCAGCAATAACAGCAAAGATCAAAAAAAGTAGAGGATAATAAATGCTGGCGAGGATGCAGAGACACTGGAACCCTCCTACATTGTTGGTGGGACTGCAAAATGGTCCAGCCGCTTTGGAAAGCAATTTGGTGCTTCCTCACAAGGTTGGAAATAGAAATACCTTATGATCCAGTAATTCCTCTACTTGGTATTTACCCACAAGAAATATGAGCCATAACACGAGTAGATATATGCACACCAATATTCACAGCAGCACTATGTACAATAGCAAAAAGATGGAGACAGTCAAAGTACCCATCAACTGAAGAATGGATAAACAAACTGTGGTACGTACACACAATGGAATACTATGCTACCTTGAAGAACAACAGGGAAGCTGCAAGCCACCGCATAACATGGATGAACCTTGAGGACATTATGCTGAATGAAATTAGTCAGTCACAAAAGGGGAAACACTGCATAAGACCATTATTGTAAAAGACTGAGAAAAAGAACCCACCCCAAAGGGAAAAAAACAGAACAAAACTCTATATAATTGCTGATCACCGGGAAGAATGGGATGAGAGGAGGGGAGGGAGGGATGGGAAGATAGAGCACAGGGTAGGGAATAGACACAAGAAATTTTGCGTGCTGGGTGGGGGCGGGGAATACACAAGAAGGGGGAAGGGAATCGAAGAACAAGGTGGATGGGAGATCAGTTAGGCAGGTTTGCATGGGCTAAATGGGACAGAGGTAAATGATGTATGCACAACTTTGAAATAACAGGGCTTCGGGATACAGGGATTGAGGCATGGCTTTGAAGGAGTAAAAGGGAGAATAATGTTAGGATGCTTGGCTGTCTTTTGAATTTTGGTTTCCTTTGCCTACCATTGTGAAATACACACTTGGGGGTGGGGAGGATAGCCAGAAACATCACAATAGAAAACATGTAAGCCAGTCTTCAGCCTATAACTGACTGGAATACCTTAAAGGGGGCTAGAAATTGCCCAGATCCAAAATGGTGGGGGGTCCTATAAAGGCAAGACGTGACTGGCTTACAAGCTTTCAAGAGAGAGCCTAGTTCCAGATGGTGCAGTGGTAAGCAGAACCTCCACTGAATGATTTCCAATCTGTTGGGACCGGGCTGGCAAAAGGAAATGGGGATAAGACTCTTGTGATACAATAGTGAATAACCGCCATCAGTACTGACTGTGAGGGTCAGAAATGTAGAGGCAGACTTTTTTTTTTTTTGACAAAAAGAGGGGAGTGATTGATTTTGCAGCCCAGGAATGGAGGCCCCTGGGACAATCAAGTGAGAAGAGAGGAGAGTGTGACCCTACCCAGAGAGGCAGTGAGGCCAGACATGGAGACAGAGAAGATGACATGGACAGATGGAATGGCTGGGGACACGAGACTCAAGGAGGGAGAAGAGCTGTTTGCTGACAACCAGGGGAGTGGACTTGTGGGGTGTATCCTTTGGTTATTTGATGAGGGGATTGTACTCTTTGCAATGAAATGAAATACCATAGGATGAATGTGAAGCTGAAGTGGAACAGAGGTAAATAATGATGTATGCACAACCTTGGAACAACAGGACTCTGGGATACAGGGATTGACAAATGGTTAGAAAGTGAAAAAGGAGGGAAATAATGTTAAGATTATTGTCTTTTGAATCTTGGTTTCTCTGGTATACCATTATAAAGTAAACACTTAAGGGGGAGAGAAAGCAATAGCCAGAAATATCACCATGGAAAGCTTCTACGTCACTCACCTGCTTATAACTGATTGTTGTTGTTGTTAGGTGTCATAGAGTCAGCACCAACCCATAGCAACCTTGTGCACAGCAGAACGAAACACTGCCCAATCCTGGGCCAACCTCACTATTGTTGCCCACTGATGCTGCCACTTGGCCAACCCATCTCGTTGGGGGGGTCTTCCTTTTTTTCTCTGACCCTCCACCTTACCAAACATGATATCCTTCTCCAGCAACTGGTCCCTCCTGAGAATATGTCCAAAGTATGAGAGACGAAGTTTGGCCATCTTGGCCTCTAAGGAGCATTCTGGCTGTACTTCTTCCAAAACGGATCTATTGGTTCTTTTGGCAGCCCATGGTACTTTCAATATTCTCCTTCAACACCATAACTCAGATTCATCAATTCTTCTACGGTCTTCCTTACTCACTGTCCAGCTTTTGAAAATACCATGGTTTGGGTCAGGCTCACCTTAGTCTTCAAGTTGACATCTTTGCCCTTCAACACTTTAAAAAGGTCTTGTGCAGCAGATTTGCTTAATGCAATACATCGTTTGATCTCTTGACTGCTGCTTCCATAAGTGTTGATATTTGATCCAAGAAGAATGAAGTCCTTGACAACTTCAATTGTCTTTTCTAATTGGAATACCTAAAATGAGGCTACAAAGTGCCCAGTGAAGGAGGCTTCTGTGGAGTCTCTACATTACATAAGACCATAGGTGGAATCCTGAATAGCATCCAGAATCTTTTGAGGTGGGAATTTTCCACTTGAAAGGACAAGCAGACGAGCCTGGAGCGGCTAGAAGAACAGAAGATAGTTCTTGAAAGAAATACTGACGGGAAAAATGCAAAACAATAGAGGCAGACTGACTGATTACTACAAGAACAAGCAAGTGACTTGCCCAGGAGACATCAAGGCAAGTGGTCAGGCCCCTCAGGGAAAACCTCCTTCCAAGACTAAGACTCAGTGGGAATACATGCTCTGATTGGTGACCACGTTCGTCACCTATAAGGAGAAGTGAGGGAAAAAGAGTAATGAAGCTGGAAGCTAAGTCCTACAAC
>NW_006408631.1:4753130-4766747 GCF_000296735.1 Chrysochloris asiatica
AGATATTGCTATGGGTATGAGGACAGTGCAGGGTGGACAGTGTTGAGTTCTGTTCCACATAAGGTCACTATAAATCACAACCAGGTTGACAGCACTCTACAACAACAACAAATTACTTATTAACATTGCTATTATAGAGCTAATGACTTCTGCTGAATCAAAAGTCCTATATTAAAATAATAGTTTTCCCATTTTATATTAGATTTATCTCTAAAGACAACTCTCATTTATGCTGATTTTGTATAGTGAGCAAAAAATAACTAAAATGGCTATTTAAACCAATATTCAAAATCATAGTCATTGGTTTCATACTTCTCCTTATTAAATATTTTGCCAGTATTTTTTAAATTACCGACTAGGCTGATTAATATTTGACCTCATATTTCTCCCTTTTTCATCAAATAGTAGTGTCATTCATGAAGGGTGAGTTGGAGGAGGTGAGCTGAGAAGAATAGGAGGAAAACTTTGCTAATCAGGTCTTAAATAATGGCTGCTTGATTGCATTCTAAAACAGATGCAATGATGCAGAAATAGGAAAGCTGATTTTTTAAAGAATGTTGGATTAGAAAATACAACAAGAAATATTTTGTCATGCAGTTATTAAATGCATGATTATTTTTAGCTTTTTTCCTCTAAAAACACATATTATGGCATTTAAAAGAGGTTAGTATATATAAAATACACACTGGAGTATATAAATACATTGCTCTTTAGAGTATTTTATCAACTCTTTCACAAATTTAATTATCTGTGATTTTTTTCTCATTTCTAGTTATATTAAAGAAGAGAAATGTTTCATCTTCTATTCTTTTCACTATTATTCCAAATTGACAGAACATATTTTATTTGGGTCAATCAACTCAAATCACTTGACTACTGGCAAAAGACATTCAAAGAGAAAATGAAAAATCAGAGTTTTATTCTAGAGGGTAATTAAGAAATGGAAAAATACTTGGAAAAATAATAGTTTTATATCAGAATATAAACCTCCTATTCAATTCCCAGTAGTGTAGTGGATTATGAATTGAGCTGATAACCTGAAAGGTCAGCAGTTAAATTCTGGCAGGTGCCCCACAGGAGAAAGATGAGCCTGTCTACTCCTGTACAGATTTACAGCCTCAGAAACCCTATACAGGGTCTCTATGAGTCGGAATCAACTCAACAACACACAAACACCAATGCCACCATTCAATTCCTGGTCAATTCTCATGGAAGTGCAGTGGCTACATCAGATGACCACTGGTCTAGGAACTACAGGCAGAAGAAACATGGAGTTTTTTTGTCACCACAACATTTACAGCCTATACAGGGTCTCTATGAGTCAGAACCTATGGCACTTAACAACCACAAAATTCAATCCTCTAATCTGTTTTAGGGAGGTCTTCTTTATTTCTGTCTTTCTCTTTAACTCTATATGTCTTTGTCTCTTTTGCATGCAAACAAAGCCTAGCCTTTATAAAGTTTTAAAATGACTCTTTATATGAAGAACTTCAACAACAATCATACTGCATCTCCAATTCATTTAAAAATATGAACCCATCCACTCTGGAGCAATTTTGACAAATATTAGAAAATTCTTGGGCAGTTTGTGCTGAATGGCCAACTAGTAAAAAAAGAAACTTAAGGCTACTCAAAAAAAAAAAAAAAAGGCAATTAGTGGCAATTGACAGCCCCAATATCTTTCCTATAAAATGATGTGTAGATAGTAGCTTTCAAATTTTCCCAATGTAATTGTCGACCCACATAGTCATCTGCTGTGAGAGCAAAGTGAACAGAGGAAAAACTGAACAGAAGGGGTGCTTTAGGAAAGAAACATTGGTAAACGGTTCTGTGATGGAAGAGCCTGGAAATACACTATTTATTAGAATCACACCCAGACTCTAGAAAAGAAAAGATATATATTCAGCTTCAGAAAATTCCATTTTAAAAAAATTAAACTTTTTCCCAAGGGTCTGTTTTTATTTCTTCTTGTTGCCATCTAAAACCCAACATACACAAATATTAATCCATGGTTTTTCTTTTACTCTTGAGTTAATAAAAGGAGCAAGCAGCTTGTCCACTGAACAAGAAATCCGGAAACAGTCTAAAGTAATTCCCTCCTCTCATTCCATTCATTTCTATTGCTCTGGAAGCATCTGTTTTACTTCTTTAGCAGCACTAATACCTGCACTGTGAGTTAATGCGCTGGACTACAAAGTCGGTTTGAACCGAAAGGTCGGCGGTTCAAGGTCACCAGTTGCTCCTTAGAAATCCTATACAGGGTCACTATGGGTCGGAACTGAATGGAAGGCACTTAACAACAACAGCTGCTCTCAAACCTCCATTTTCATTGCTTTGGTGTAGGACCTCACTGTTGCATGTACAGTTTAATACAACTTACTTTTTTTTTTTTTTAATGTTTTATTGAGAATTATGTGATAGTTTACATGGGAGAACATTAGTTTTACATTCATCCTATGGTATATCATTTCATTGCCATGGTTACAATAACCTCCATGCATCATCAACCAACCAAAGGGTATACACTACAACCTTGCCCCCTGGTCATCAGCACACAGCCCTTCTCCCTCTCTGTGTCTAAAGTCCCCAGCTGCTCCATCTCTCCATGTCATCGTCTACAACTTACTTTTAACTTGTTTTCTTTACTTTTTGTCTCTGTATCTTGCAATCTAAGGAACTCTGGTATTGTAGTGTTTACGAGTCTGGCTACTAACCTCAAGGTCAGCAGTTTGAAATTACTAGCTGTTCTGTGGTAGAAAGATGAGGCTTTCTGCTCCCATAGAGATTTACAGCTTCAGAAACCCTATGCAGGGTCACTATGAGTCTGTATCCCAACTCCACAGACCACAACCACCACCTGGGAATCTGTTTTTCGCATCACCAGCAAACCAATTTTTCTAAATAACAGAAATTAGATTATGTTATTGTCCTGAATAATGTATTCTATTGAACCTTAGTGTCTTTGCTTTCAATATTTAACCCTATTATTTTTTCCTAACTTCTTCTTTCATCACTTCTGACCACATACACTATGCTTTGTTGTTTGTTGTTAGGTGACTTTTAGTTGGTTCCGACTCATGTCAACCTTATGCACAACAAAATGAAACCTGGCCCTGCACCATCCTCACAATTGTTACATTTGAGCCCATTGTTGTTGTCACTGTTGCAATCCATTTTGTTGAGGGGCTTCCTCTTTTTCATTGATCCTCCACTTTATGAAGCATGATGCCTTCCTCCAGGGACTGATCCCTCCTGACAACAAAGAATGAGAGACAAAGTGTGGCCATCCTGACTTCTAAGGAGCATTATAGCTTAGTTGTACTTCTTCCAAGAAAGATTTATTTTTCATCTGGACGTTCATGATATTCCAATACTTTTCTCCAAAATCGTAGTTCAAATGCATTAATTATTGTACAATCTTCCTTATTCTTTGTCCAACTTCCCAGTGCTTACAAAGCATGTGAAAACACACCATGGCATAGCTCAGGCCCATCTTATTCCTCAAACTGATATTTTTGCCTTTAAATACTTTAAAGAGGTCTTGTACAGCAGATTTGCCTAATGGAATACATTATTTGATTTCTTAACTACGGCTTCCATGAGTGTTGGGTGTAGATCCAAGCAAATTAAGTCTTGACAGCCTCAGTCTTTTCTCCATTTATAATGATGTTATTGATTGATCCCTTTGTGCAGATTTTAGTTTTATTGACATTGAAATACAACACATACTAAAGGCTGTAGTCTTTGATCTGCATCAGTGAGCATTCACAGTCTGGTGTAATCATCAGTAAGTATTAGCATCACCCTGTGGTTAGCAGTAGGATCAGCACTGTACTGATAATGACAAAGCTGATGGTTGAAACCCATCAGCCACTCCTTGGAAACCCTAGACAGGGTAGCTATGAGTCAGAATGGACTTGACAGCACTTAATTTCAAGGTTGTAGCATTTGCATAGTGCAGGTTGTTAAGAAGTCTTCCTCCAAGCCTGATGCTTTCTGCATCATTCAATATATTGCAGTCTTTCAATATTACAAGCAGTTGCTTGAATTTTTTCTTCAGTTATTTCAGAGTTTCCTCATTTCTTCCAGTTATTTTAGCTTCCTTACTCTCAAAAGCAAGTTTCAGTGCCCTCCCTAACATCCAGTTTGGTCTTTTCTTTTCTTCTTGTCTTTTTAATGACCTTTTGCTTTCTACATGTATGATGTTTTTGATGTCATCCACAAATTTTCTGATTCTGTCATGAGTGCCTAATGCTTCAAACCTGTTCTTGAGATGACCTCTAAATTCAGGTGGGATATGTCCAAGACCATATTTTGGCTTTTGTGAACTTGATTTAATTTTCTTCACCTTCAGCTTGACCTTGTATATAAGCAATTGATGGTTTGTTCCACAATTGACCGCTCACCTTTTGGCTGCTGATGTTGAGTTTACCCATCCTATCTTCCCACAGATGTAGTCAATTTGATTCCTATGTATTCCATCTGGTTAGGTCAACATGTATTTTATGTTGTTGAAAAAAATATTTGAAATGAAGAAGTCATTGCTAGCACCAAGGCCATAGTTTGCAACTGTGGATCATTCCTCTTCTTTCCCAACTTTCACATTCCAATCACCAGCAATTATCAATCTATCTTAATACTTGATTGATTTCAGACTGAAAAGTGGGGTTGAATTCTTCTATTTCATCATCAATGGCTTTAGTGGTTTGTGCATAAATTTGAAAAATAGTGATAATTAACTGGTCTTCCTTGTAGGCATATGGATATTAACCTTTCACAGACAGCACTATACTTCAAGAGAGATCCCTAAATGTTCTTTTAAATGTTGAATTTGATGCCATTTCTCTTCAATTTGTCATTCCCAGCAGGGTAAACCATATGACTTTGATTCCAAGTAGCCAATACCAGTACATTTTAGCTCACTAATACTTAGGATATTAATCTTTATGCATTTCCTTTCATTTTTGACAACTTCCAGTTTTCCTAGATTCATACTTTATAAATTCCACTTCCCAATTATTAATGAATATTTCATTTATTTCTTCCCATTTCAGAACAGAAAAAGAAATTAAGTTCCCCAAAGCTTTGCTTCTGTCATGTAATTAAAGTCAATTCTTCTTTGAGGGGGCAGCTCTTCCCCAGTAGAATTTTGTGTGCCTTCCAACCTTAGGGGTTCAATTCTGGCAATGTTTCATTGCTATTCATAAGACATTTCCTGGCCATTTTCTAACAGTTTCAATTTTAAATTTCCTGTAACATTTTCCATCATAAGTCCTGTTGTTGTTCTGGACCTTACTTATATATATATATGAACTGGAGCTCTTATAGCAATACTTTTTGACTTACGTTAATATATTATAGTGCTTGTCACAGTGAATTGCAATGTTATTTTTATAACTTTTTTATATCAATGAGTTATTTTTATATCTATTTTCTATATCAATGAATTGTTTTTATATTTTCAGACTCTGATCCTGGGGACTATGTTTTTTTTTATCTTTTTCTGTGGGCACCATATCGTCATTCATAAAATGTTCCATGAATTAGTGAATGATCCAATGTTCTATTGATACAAAGGCAGAGAGATGTTTAGAAATTTGTCCAAATATACTCCATGCATCAGGGGTAGCTCCAGGAATAGATTCTGGTTTCCCCCACTCCTTTCTATTTGTCAGATGCCTAGACCATGAGTCACTGTTTCATTAGCAAGAAAAGATGGAAAGATTTAAATGGTTCTTACCCCAAGTTACTCATCATAAGAAACTACCCATTGTACATCATTGGCTGTCTTTTAAGATTGAAAATGGATCTTGATGCTCTGGTGGCATTTTTAAGGAACGTTCTTTCATCCTAGGCACAATATTCCTAGAATAGACTGCAGCAGCCATGGGTATTTGAACAACAGAACAAAACTGAAAATGTCGAAAGTTATTCAAAAAAGAATTGTTGTCAACCACCAACTATAGCTTCTCTTTCTTTTTCTTAAATCTTCTTCAGGACCAGCAGATTTAGCCCTTTATAATTCTTTCTAGCCATGACTTAAAGGCTTGTCTGAATTTTATAACTAAGATGTACCCTTATAAAAGAGCAACAGCCCCACTTTATGGTAACTTGGCATTGGTTTGAGTCATTAAGTGGTTTTTAAATGTTGCATATTCTACTTCTACTTTTGAAGTAATTTTGATATGAAAAATCTCGATTCAAAAAGTTTTGGATTCTCTTCAGAAGTACTTAAGAAGCATTGATCATGTATTTAGCACTGTTCTGCAGACCATGTATTATGAAATAGCAAAAGACATTTCCTCTTCTGAAAAGTGTAAATGAGGAAGACATCAGAAACGGATAAAATTAGGTAGCTCTTCCTGCAAGCCAAGAAATGCAAGAATCCTGAGTAACCCTTATGAACCAGCATCGCCTTATGCCTCATCTCAGCGTGTTAAAAAAAAAAAAACAAAGTTCATTTTGATAACCTTGAAAAATAATGCTGATCTTTCAGTAGGTTTATTTGTAGAGCTGGCTAGCATAGTGATTACAAATCGGGCTGCAAACAGCAAGGTCAGCAGTTCGAAACTACCAGCTGTTCTATGGGAGAAAGATGAGGCTTTCTGCTCCCGGAATGTACAGCCTCGGAAACCGTATACAGGGTCGCTATGAGTCAGAAACGACTCCACGGCAAACCGCCACCACCACTGCATTATTCAGCAAAATTTACTAAATTTCTTCTGATATTTCAGATTCCCTCAGGTTTTCACTTTCATTGCAGGTTTTTTTCTCTCTACCCAGGAAGTCTCCTCATTGCCACATTTCCCTTTATCCACTCCTCCTTCTCTTTCTGACATTCTCTGGGCTTCATCCACATTGCACATGAACCTTCCTCAGAAAGTGATTGAGACGTGTGAGTGCAAATGGGAACAAAACACCTACTATCTTTTTATTCTCTTTTTATACACACTGATGGTTTCACCAATAAATCATTAAACAGGCTTTTTTTGGGGAAGGGGTATTCATATTCCGACTTAAGGAAGAACCAAGAAACAGAATGTTTAGAAGATCAGATGAGTATAATTTTTATTTTACATTGTCAATTTTTTATAGAGAAAATGTTATGAAAATTGAAATAAATATTAATCTGAGCCCACTTTTTCACTATAAAAATTATGTGAGAAAACAGATTTTTATGTTTGTATGAAAAGAAAGTATGGAAGAAATTAGGTCATATTGAAAATGGAAGTGTTGAGAGAAGTCTCAGGGTGGTGCAAAAGGTTAATGTCTGTGAATGCTTGAGGCATCCTTGGGAGAAAGATCTGATGATCTACTTCCAAAATATCAGCAACTGATTTACATCAGAGGTTTAGCTCTGACATATATGGGTTGTTCTGAGTACAGATTGAGTCAACGACACTGGTTGAAGTGTTGATGACACTTGGGTCTTACCAAATACGTCTCCGAAGTTTTCTGCTAGAAGCAGCTTCTTGATCCATGAGGGACTCCACAAGTAGATTTTTATAGTCTAAACATTTTAAAAAGAAACTAGACAATAGGTTCTTAATGAGTTAATTTTTTGTGTTTTTAAAAGTATAAAAGATAGACTAGTGTTTCCATGAAAGATGTTTTATTGAAAATTTAAAAATTTTATCTTCTACTTTTTTAAAGCAGATCCTTGATTTTATTAAGACTACCTTGTCATCTTTCATACCAGGCTCTGAAAGTCCATGCTTATTATAAAAAAGCCAGTAAACTCAGAGAAAGAGTCATATGTACATGGAACTATTGTATTTACAAGAAGATCCTAGAGATGCTGGTTTACATCTAGGGTTAGGGATGTAGAAGCGAAACAGCTGTCGCTCAGTTCCATCTGCCCAGGCCTCCTCACTATAGTCCTTTATGCTTCCAAGTTTCCATGTTAGCTGTGAGCATAATTTCTAATATACACAAAAAAAGAAAACGCATTTGATTATTTTTGCAGTGCCTGAAATTACTCATTAATATATATTTTTTAAATCTAACGCCACGTATTTCAATATTTTTGGAACTTTGACAAAGCAATGAATATTACTTTCTATATCTTTCAATTCTTTAAAGTAATTTAAAAATAGACCAAGCACAAATATAGTTCATGTGTTTTATGAAATTATATCTATGAATGAATATGTATATAACTCAATAACAATTTTACTATCACAAATACTAATATTCATCTTAAATGTTTTGATGAAAAGTTCTAGAATGATTTCTTTTATTGTATCCTTATATTTCACTATACAGAATCCTGGTATGGCACTGTATGATAAGCAATGGACCACAAGATTGGTTTGAATCACAAGGTCAGTGGTTCAAACTCAGCAGCTACTCCTTGGTAACCCTGTACAGGGTTGATATGAGTGGGAACACACTCAACAGCACTTAACAACAACAATTTCCTTATAGGCTTATTGGTTTACTGATCAACAATACAGTAATTATGCATCGCTCTTGAGAAATAGTGTGCTTTCAATTAGAAACACCTTGCCTCTCAATCAGATGTAGGTGTAAATGCATATGCAAGCACCAATAAAGAGAGAGAGAAAGAGTAGAGAGAATGTGAGATTCCTTTTCCAAATGAATGCCATCCAATCCATTTGTAAGAATGAAATCCAGAGTGCCTGGAGGTGTTATGCTCAGCTGGTCACAGGAGAGTGCTAGAGCACCATTAAATTACCTGCTCTAAAATAACTGAAAGAAATCATGTGCCAGAGAACGACTTAATGTGTTCCAGCAAGCTCTGCCTTGCAGGGCTGATTGAAGGAAATAATAGCACACGCTGGTAGAAATTATAGCAGAATACCAAATCTACTTTATAATATCTCCAGATGTTAAAAGCAGGATGATAAAGTGTGACAGAACTATCTTGTGCTATAATTATTTTAATTTTTGCAGTACTATTATTAAAGATTTCAATTTTGTCAAATTGCCCCCTCTGCATTTTTTAATTCTCTTTCAGCTAGCTCTTAGCATTTCTACTCGATTGTTCTACATTCTTTGCAGGCAGCATCCTCTTGAATCAGTGAAATTATAAGATGTGGACAAGATGGCATCTAACAGTCCTGTTCTTCCTCAAAATAAAAGCTAAATAACTGAGGTGTGTCTCTGCATCCTTGGTAATAGGAATACTTTTCAGTCATGTCTTTCATAAATTTCAATAACATTATGTATCACCACTCATTTTCTTGACTTAAAGAGATGAATAATATGTGATTTCTATTTTCTAGACAGAAACACTAAATCACTTTTGGAATGAAAAAAGTAATGTTGGCAGCTACAAGAATTACAAAGCAGATTTTCAATTCCCAGATTCTGCTAAGCAAAACTAATGCTTCTTCATGCAGTTGAATCATCAGTTTTATAAGGATTGTTTTTGGATAATAAATTCACACTTAAGAGTTCTGAGCAGTATAATTAGGCATGGCAAGTCACTAATCACAAAGAATCCTTCAAAGGGTGCTGTAATGATGTAGGGATCCTATGGAATCTCTGACATATCGAGGAGAGCCATAGATAAAATTTCCAGAGAAAGGCACATAAATGCAGCACTTTACTTAAATTTTTTGTGTGTAGGGGGTGAAGCGTCCCCATAACAAGATCTTGAATAGTAAGAATGTTGTTCCTAGCATGTGGATTATGGGCATAGTTGCTGCAGTTTCTACATAGTTCTGGTGTTTTGCTTTTGTTTTACCATACATACAATAACAGCTTTAATATCATAGAGGGATACACATGTTGTTGTTAAGTGCTGTCAAGTCAGTTCCAACCCATACCAACCCTGTATAGGGTTTCCAAGGAGCAGCTGGTGAGCTTGAACCACCGACCTTGAGATTCAAACTGACTTTGCAGTCCAGCGCATTAACCTACAGCACCACACCAGGATTCTAAGAGGATATATATGGTGGTGGTGGTGATGGAGTCATGGAGTCGGGTTTGACTCATAAAGACCCTGTACAGGGTTTCCGAGGCTGTAAATCTTTTCTGGAGCAGAATGCCTCATCTTTGTCCCACAGAGCAGCTTGTAGTTCTGAACTGCTGACCTTGATGTTCGTAGCCCAATTCATAACCAGTATGCTACCAGAGCTCCTTAAGAGAATATATATTTGTTGTTGTTGTTATGTGCCGTGGAGTTGGTTCTGACTCATAGTGACCCTGCACAGGGTTTCCGAGGCTGTAAATCTTTACAGGAACAGAAAGTCTCATCTTTCTACCGCAGAATGGCTGGTAGTTTTGAACTACTGACCTTGAGATTAGCAGCCCAACGTGTAATCACTATGCTACCAGAGAATATGTTGTTGTTGTTATGTGCCGTCAAGTCGGTTCCGACCCATAGCGACCCTGTACAGGGTTTCCGAGGGTGTAAATCTTTACAGGAGTAGAAAGCCTCATCTTTCTCCTGCGGAGCAGCTGGTAGTTTCGAACCGCTGACCTTAAGGTTCGCAGCCCGATTCGTAACCACTACGCTACCAGAGCTCTACCAGAGAATATATATATAGGGAAAAATAAGTGAAGTTATGCAAAAGGCAAAAATCTGTAAAAGGGTCCCAGAACACACATACTTTTGTCTCAAAGGAGACCTGCTTACCCTTTCTCTAAAATGATGTTCATTCTTACGTCACTGTGTGGGCATACCTTAGCTTTGGTCAGCAGGTGTGTCAAGGTTCACAACCACAATGCCACTTTAGATATATACTGGGGTATCATAGCTCTTCTCTTTGACTTGTACTATCTCTTCTTTATGTTTCCTTTTGGCCTGCTGTGCTCCTATCACCAGCAGGCCCCGTTCTCAATCATCAGCCTTGGGCTAGTCTAACTTGGTCTCAGTTCTTTACCAGCCTCATGATAGCTTTTAGAGCAGAAATGCTATGCAGGCGATCCCACACTCAGGACTCCTTTGCTCTGCAGGTGAATTCCTGCTTGGAGGTGTCTAAGTTCTGTGAGCTGACTCCTTCTCTTTGCTAGACTGCCTCCTGATTTTAGTGCCACACTTGGGTCTGTCACCAACTGTTTGAGGTGGCCCCCAGCACTCCAGACAGGACCCATGCTCCAGGTAGGCCCTTTATCTCTGATGCTCACCTCTATTGGCAGCTCCAGCCCCATTTCGCTGCCTCTCTGTGGGCCAGTTCATACTTTCACCACTGCTGCTGGTCCTTTGGCTAACATCTCTGGGCCAGACCACTTACCATTGCCTCTGGGTCTTTCACCAAATGCTAGAGCTCTCTGTTGGTATAACTCCCTTGGCCCACAACTATCAGGCAAAACCACATCTCCTTCTTTTCTCCTATGCTTATGTTAGGTTATTTCCACTTAATATCACATTTAATAGAGTCCTAGTGTGGCACTGTAGGATAAGGACTCCATTAGGTCTGTGGTTCAAACCCACCAGCCACTAGTCAGAAACTCTAGATAGAATCACTATGAGTCACAACGACTTGACAGTACTAAAAACAACACCATACATATTAGACTTTATTGAGTTGAGGAGAAATTAATACTAAGCATTCTCACACTATAGAATTAGCCCTGGACTGCTACCCCAAGGTTGGTGGTTCAAACCCACCAGATGTTCCTCAGCAACCCTATACAGGGTATCTATGAGTCACAACTGACACAACACCACTTAACAACAATAATCAAACGTATTTAAGAAACTTAAAATCAAAGGTAGGAGCAACTAACTCTGTGACCATGTCCATTCATAAAGACTGCCAGTAAATTCAATGAAAAATAAAAATCTCACTTAATAAATGTTTTCAATCAACTGTTTAAACTACATAGAAATCACCTAAGTAGCATAAAATACTATTGTTGTTGTTAGGTGTCATCAAGTCGGTACCGACTCATACCAACCCTGTACACAACAGAACAAAACACTGCCTGATACTGGGCTAACCTCACAATTGTTGCCATGCTTGAGCCTATTGATGCTACCACTTTGCCAAACCATCTCGCTGGGGGTCTTCCTCTTTTTCTCTGACCCTCCACCTTACAAAACATGAGAGCCTTCTCCAGCGACCTGTCTCTACTGACAATACATCCGAAGTATGAGAGACAAAGTTTGGCCATCCTGGCCTCCAAGGAGCACTCTGGCTGCACTTCTTCCAACATGAATCTGTTGGTTCTTTTGGCAGCCCATGGTACTTTAAATATACTCCTCCAACACCACAACTCAGATTCATCAATTCTTCTATGGTCTTCCTTATTCACTGTCCAGCTTTCACCTGCATATGAGGTTATTGAAAATACCATGTCTTGGGTCAGGCGCACCTTAGTCCTCAAGCTGACATCTTTGCTCTTCAACACTTTAAAAAGCTCTTGTGCAGCAGATTTGCCTAATGCAAATGTCATTTGATTTCTTGGCTGCTGTTTCCATGAGTGTTGATGGTTGGTCCAAGAAGAATGAAGTCCTTGACAATTCCAATCTTTTTTCCTTTGATAAGAATGTTGTTTATTGGTCCAGTGGTGAGGTTTTTTTTTTTTTCTTTACATTGACTTGTAATACCTGTCATGTGCTCTTTGATCTTCATCAGTAAGTATTTTAGTCTTCTTTATTTTCAGCAAGCAAGGTTGTAACATCTGCATATCACAGGTTGTTAATGAGTCTTCCTCCTATCCTAATGCCAATATAATCCAGCATCTTGAATTATTTGCTCAGCATACAGTTTGAATAAGTATATTGAAAGAATACAACCCTGTCGCACACCTTTCTTAATTTCAAAGCATTCAGTGTTCCTGTGTTCTGTTCGAACAACTGCCTCTTGGTCCATGTACAGTTTCCTCATGAGCACAATTAAGTGTTCCAGAATACTCATACTTTGCAATGTTGTCCATAGCTTGACATGATCCACACAATCAAAAGCCTTTGTGCAGTCAATAAAGCACAGGTAAACATCTTTCTGGTATTCTCTGCTTTCAGCCAAGATCCTTCGGATATCAGCAATGATATTCCTCATTTCACATCCTCCTAGAATTCGGCTTGAACCTTTGGAAGTTCTCTGTCAATGTATGCTTGCAGCCATTTCTGTTTTACCTTTAGTAAAACTTTACTCACATGGGATATCAAAGATATTGTGTTATGATTTCTGCATTGCGCTGGGTCCCCTCTATTTGGAATGGGCACAAATATGGCTCTCTTCCAATCAGTCAGTCAGATAATTGTCTTATAAATTTCTTGGCAGAGATGAGTGAGTGCCTCCTGTGCTGCCTCACTTTCTTGAAAGATTTCAATTTTTATTACATCAATTCCTGATGCCTTGTTCTTTGCCAATTCCTTCAATGCACCTTGTACTTCTTCCTTCAGGATCATTGGCTCTTGATCATATGCTACCTCTTGAAATGGTTGAAAATTAACCATTTCCTTTTGGTACAGTAACTCTGTGTATTCCTTTCATTTTCTTTTGATGCTTTCTGCATCATTCAATAATTTGCCCAGAGAATCTTTCAATAACCAAAGTCGAGGCTTGATTTTTTCTTCAGTTCCCCCAGCTTGAGAAATGCTGAGCGTGTTCTTCCCTTTTGGTGTATTGACTCCAGATCTTTGCACATTTTGTTGTAATATTTGACTTTGCCTTCTGTAGCTGACCTTTGAAATTTTCT
>NW_006408631.1:4768624-4770798 GCF_000296735.1 Chrysochloris asiatica
ATTGATTATGAAAAGACTTTTGACTGTGTGGATCCTGACAAACTATGGATATCATTCTGAAGAATGGTTATTCCAGAACCTGTACACAGACCAAGAGGCAGTTGTTTAAGTAGAACAAGGGAAAATGGAATGGTTTAAAATCAGGAAATATGTGTGCCAGAGCTATAATTTTTTTCACCATACATATGCAATGTGTATTCTAAGCAAATAATCCAAGAAGCTGGATTATATGAAGAAAATCATGGCATCAAGATTGGAAGAAGCCTCATTAATAACCTGTGATATGGAGATGATACAATCTTGCTTATGGAAAATGAAGACAACTTAAAATACTGATGAAAATCAAAGACCACAGCCTTCAGTATGGATTGAACATCAATGTAAGGAAAATGAAAATCCTCACAACTGGACCAATAAATAGCATCATAATAAATGGAGAAAAGAGTGAAGTTGTTTAAGACTTCATTTTGCTTTGATCGACAGTCAACACTCATGGTAACAGCAGTCAAGAAATTAAGTATTGCATTAGGCAAATAAGCTGCACAAGACCTCTTTAAAGTATTCAAGAGCAAAGGTATCAGTATGAGGAATAAGGTGTGCCTGACCCAAACCATGGTATTTTCTAGCCTCACAGGCACGTGAAAGTTGGGCAATGAATAAGGCAGTTCATAGAACTGATACATTTGAGTTATGGTGTTGGAGAAGACTATCAAAAATCACATGGAATGTCAAATGAACAAACAAATCTGTGTTAGCAGAAGTACAGCCAGAATGCTCTTCAGAAGACAGGATGTCAAGGCTTCATCTCTCATACTTTGAAAATATCAGAAGCAACCAGTTACTGGAGAAGAACATCATGCTTGATAAAGTGGAGGATCTGTGAAAAAGAGGAAGACAACCCAATGAGACAGATTGACACAGAGTCAGCAGCAATGTGTTCAAGTGTAACAACAATTATAAGGATGGCGCAGGACCAGACAGTGTTTCATTCTGTAATGCATAGGGTTGCTATGAGTTGGGATCGACTTGATGGCACCTAACAGCAATAACATATGAAGAAGAATACAGTATCAGGTTTGGAGAAAGACTCATTCACAACCTCTGATTTACAGGTGACACAACCGTGCTTATTAGAAGTGAAGAAGAATTGATAAATAAAAGACTACAGCCTTCAGTATGGATTAAACATCAACATAAAGAAAACAAGCAATCCTCACAACTGGACCATCATGATAAAAGAAGAAAAGATTGAAATTATTAAGGATTTCATTTTAACTGAATTCATAATACATCCATGAGTGCAGAAGTAAAGAACTCAAATGTCATATTGCATTAGTAAAGTGGTGAAAATCAAAGATGTTATCTCGGGAACTAAAGTGTGTCTGAAAGTCAAGACTTAGTACTTTCAATCACCTCATATGCATGTCAAAACTGAACAAGGAATACTGAAGATTGAGGAAGAACTGAGGATTTTGAATTATGGTGTTGGTGAAGAACATTGAAAGTATTGGCAGAAGAACAAATAAATCTGTCTTGGAATACAACCAGAAAGTTCCTTAGAAGTAAGGATAGTGAGACTCCTATCTCATGAACATTGAACATATTTTCAGGAGGGAACAGCCCCTGGAGAAGGACATCATGCTTGGTAAAGTTGAGGGTGAATGAAAAAGAGGAAGAACTTCAATGAGATGTATTGACACAGTCACTACAATAGTGGATTCAAACAAAGAAACCATTTGGGGGATGGCACAAGACCAAGCAGTGTCTTGTGCCATCAATAGGGTCATATTCTGCTGTCAATAGGGTCAGTATAAGTCAGAACCAATTCAGTGACATGAAGCAAACAACATTCAAATAGTTTAGAAAATATAAATGGAAATGGTGTTGGTTGGGAGAGTGATGCTCACTGTAGTTAGATTTCTCCTAAGTATGATGATTTTTTAAATAATGAAAATGGTTTTAATTTTGAGTTAAAGATTTCTTCTATCATGACATTTACAAAATGTTTCTACAGCTTGACTTGTCTTAGCCTTTATATCCATACTTTCTAATTATAATTTTATTTATTTACATTATACTGCATGTTAGGAGTCCTGGTGTGGCATTGTAGGATAAACACTGGACTGTTGACTGCAAGGTCAGTGATTCAAACCCACCAGTCATTCCTTGGAAGG
>NW_006408631.1:4770898-4775821 GCF_000296735.1 Chrysochloris asiatica
GCATAAATTTGAATAATAGTGGTATTAACTGGTCTTCCCTGTAGGCACATGGATATTATCCTATCACAGACAGCATTGTACCTCATGATTGATCTTGATACATTCTTTTTGATGATGAATGCAACACCATTCCTCTTCAATCTGTTATTCCTGGCATAGTAAACTATGTGGTTGTCAGATTAAAAATGACCAATACCAGTCAATTTCAGCTCACTGATTCTTAAGAGATCTCTATATAGTGCTTATAGTACCTGACAGTACTGCCCTAAACCTAACCCTTCAAAATCTCCCTGGAAATTTGAAATAATTGTCATACTGAACTATTAATTTTTATAGGAACAAGCAAGCTCCTATAAAATGTGTTTTGGTGATAAATGTGTGCTTAAGACATTATTACTAGATAGGGACTCCCCAACATTTTAGCACTGCCTGAAAACCAAAGAACTTGAGAGTACAAAATTTATCTTTTCATTAAACCATATAGATTGGAGCTCAGGATTAGATTTTTAGACATAAATAAAATGAAAAACATTTTTTTTTTCTTATACACTGAATTTCTATCAAGGCCAATGTAATGCTTCTTGTCAAGTGATTGTTTACTGCAATGATTCACTGAACTGTGCAACTTATACAATTGTCCGCACGAGATGGAAGTTTGTAGGGCTCTGGTATATGGACAATCCTGTGTTTGGTGTTTCATCACCCACAAGTCATTGCCTACAATGTATCTCGCAGGCTTTGTTCATTTCCTAAGGGAATAATAGTAATGTCAGAGTGATGTGGGGCCCTAAGAAGAAATACTGGAGGTAAAGAAGAGGGCAAGGGCATGAAAGACTACCCTAGTACTGCTAAGAAGCAACAGACAGCAAATGCCACGTACCTGACTAAGCAGGTTTTCACTTGCCCTTCTCAAAGGACAGTTTCCCTGAATTCTCAGTTGAAAGATACATACCAGAGAAAATTGTGTGGTGCTTCATTTGGCTTTCTTTTCCTTTCTTAAGGCCAGTACTGTTTCCAGTCCTCTTGCATCCTTTGACCCTTGGTAATGAGGACCCTAACGTACCATGACTGCTCTTGATATAGCCAATGCTCTAAAATTATTTTTATTTATCACTAATCTTCCACCAACCCTGATCCTCACACATTACCAAAACTCCAATCACTTCAGTACATTTAATTAAATGAGTTTAATAGCGTAACCTATGGTATGGGAAAGGAGCCTTGATGGTACAGTTATTAAGTATTGGGATGTTAACTGAAAAGTTAGTCTTTTGAACCCACCAGCTGCTCTGTAGGAGAAAGATGTGGTAGTCTGCGTTTATCAAGATTCCCACCTTGGAAACCCCATAGGACAGTTCTACTCTGTCCTATAGTGTCACTGTGGGTCGGATCAACTTGATGGCAACTACTTTATGATACAAGAATGGTTCCCAAGTGTACTTGATAAACATTGCTGGTATTTCAGGATGTGCGAATACTTTATGAAGGGAAGATGACAGTGTTCAAATATGCTAACAAAAGCTTTGCCTTTGGACATAGGATAGCCTTCTGTTCCACAAAATCTCTCCTTACCCATCTTCCACTCTTAGCTGGAAGGAGTCTGAAAGCCCCAGTTTATTTCGTTTCTAGGAAGGATTCACTTAAATGGAAAGCCTAAGCGTGGTTCAACTTAAATAAAAGGGATTTAGGAAGGGAAAGGATATCCAGAAATCTTCAGAGACACTTCTAAGTAGCTTCCTTTGTGTCTTACGTTTCTTCTTTTCTCTAAGATCATATACAAAAAAATGTGTTTGGGAAAAGTCATGGAATTTAGTCATTTAAATAATTTTCAATTATTATAGGGAAATCTACAGTTGTTTTAAATATAATGGATTAACTTTAAGTTTATTGATTGCAATGGAAATTGTTCTTTACATAAACATATCTCTGTCTGTACACATAACATGGCTCTCCAATCAAGCCCTCAAATGTTTAAAACATAGCCAATGGATTGTGCTTCAAAGCCCATCTGTAAACTGACTGCTTGGAATGCAGCATACATCTTCCTATAAAATGATGTTCAAGTAGATTGAACACCTTAATTGCTCTGTTCAATATAGTGAGTGCTCACTATATTCAGTATGCTACATAATTAGTATTCCTGGCTTAAGGAGGTAAAGGAATGGGCCTCATGTCTAGAAAGAAATATAAGACAATTCATAGAACAAAGAAATCTCTAGTTAGCACAGATACTTAAGCACTTGAATGGTGGTAGTGGTGATTATGTGCAGTCGAGTCAGTTCTGACTCACAGTGACCTTGTATAGGATTTGTGAGACTGTAAAACTTTATGGGAGCACAAAGTCTCATCTTTACCCCATGGAGCAGCTGTCAGATTTGAACTGCTGACCTTGAGATTAGCAGCACAACTCATAACCCACTATGCTACCAGGGTTCCTTAAGCACTTGAATAGTAAATTTAAAAAAAACAGACTACTTGAGTCTACCCAAAGGAACCTCAGAAGAAAGATCTGCTGGTCTGCTTCTGAAAGGTCACAATCATGGAAATCTTATGGAGAGTGATTCTACTCTGCACATATGTGGTCGTGTGAGTCAGAATGCACTGAATGGTAAAATAAGAAAAAGCCAAGGGATTAGGGATTTGATGAACATGGAACCTAGCTCCAGATTTGGTCAGTAGTGACAGCTTTACCTAATTGTATGAACAGTGTGATGATAAACCAGGTTTGGGCCCACAGAGTAGGTAGGGGTAGGCTTTGCAAACTTCTAGAATTCTAAATTTAGCCATGTATTATGACAAAATGTGATAATTCTGTGTTCCTATTAACAAATAGCATGTGTGTAATCTGATTCCTGTAAGCCAGAGACTGGTAAAGTATCAATTTGTGGGTTCAAGTTTCTAGAATAGAAAATATGAAAAAGCATTACTCAAAAGAGTCTGAAGTCAATGAACTCCAGAGTAAATACTGGTCTCTCAGTTAGGATTGTTCCATAACATAATCTCAACAACAAAATGAATGTGGAAACTAGTCATTATGCTTGGGTACTTTGTCATTTTTCTAGCTAATGAAATGAACTTGTTGACAATGCACAGAATTCATAGGCCTGGCTCTTTTTACAAAGGCTTATATTATTGCATTCATCTTGTTGCCTAGTTTATGCCTCAACAAAAGTCAAAAAAACAATTTATAATTGAAATCCCATATGTTATAACACACTGTAAAATTCTGGAATAGAAATCATTATTTAAGTTTGTTTATTTGGGAGGAAGAAGTAAATGTACATTCATTATAGTGAAGATATAGTTGAACTCTTCACAACCTACTTTTATGTGAGTAATAGAATGATAACACTTCACAATGACTGTCTGGTATAATGAGTTCTAAAAATGGTATTAGTTTAATGGTTTTCCATTTTCTATAACATGTTGAATTTTTTGGAATATCAATCATCTAAAACTAAAGATAGCATTCAAGAGATCACAGGTCCATTAAATTCTTAATTAACTTCAGGCAGACTTGACAGAATTGTTTCCTTTCTTGGTAAATTATTCCTTTATCAATCACTGAAAACTCAGTTGCCCTCAGTTTTTTTCTTATTCGACAACAATAGTTGTCTATTATTGCTTTAGTCACCAAGTTGATGTATTTAACTAAAAGAAAAGCTCTGTATACATGTCTTACCAAAAACACCAAATCTGTGAATTCCTTTACTTCTAGGTAGGAACCCAAACACAACCTCCAACTGTGAACTGTCATCTTGCTTTCCCTTGCCTTTCTGATGTTTTCCCAACAGTGCTTTTGTTGTTAGTTGCGATCAAATTGGTTTTGACTCATTTCTACATAGCCACCCGATGTACAACAAAACGAAACACTGCACAGTCTTGCACCATTCTAAATATTGTTATGTTTGAGCCCATTGTTGCAGCCACTGCATCAATCTTGTCGGGGTTCTGCCTCTCTTTCAATGACCCTCTGCTTTACCAAGCATGATATCCTTTTCAAGGGACTGGTCCTTCCTGACAACAAAGTCTCTCCATCCTTGCCTATAAGGAGCATTTTGACAATACTTCTTCCAAGACAAATTTGTTTGTGCTTCCGGCAGCCCATGCTGCTTTTAATATTCTTCACCAAAACCACAATTGAAATGCCTCAATGCTTCGCTAGTCTTCCTTATTCATTGTCCAACTTTCACACATATATGAATGAAAATATGGCTTAGGTCAAGCACACCTTGGTCCTCAAAGTGACATCTTTGCTTTTTACCACTTTAACATTTTAAAGAGGCCATTTGTAGTAGATTTGCTTCCGTGAACATTGATTGTGGATCCGAGTAAAATGAAATGCTTGACAACTTCAACATTTTCTTCATTTTTGTTTATTGGTCCAGTTGTGAGGATTTTTGTTTTCTTTACATTGAGGTGTGATCCATACTAATGGCTGAAATCCATACTAAAGGCTGTAATGCATTTATTTACATTGAGGTGCAATCCATACTAAATCCATACTAAAGGCTTAATCTTCATGAGCAAGTGTTTCAAGTCCTCTTCACTTTCAGCAAGAAAGCTTGTACCATCTGCATATCACAGATCATCGCATCGATAAGACTTCTTCCAATCCTGATGACACGTTTTTCTTCATGTAGTATGGCCTCTTGAATTATTTACTCAGCATATAGATTGAATAAGTATGGTGAAAGAATGAAACCCTGATGTTCATCTTTCCTGATTTTTAAACCATGTAGTACCCCCTTACTCTGTGCCAATAGCTGCCTCTTGGTCTATGTACAAGTTTTCCATAAGCACAATTAAGTGTTCTGGAATTACCATTTTTCACAATGTTATCTATAGTTTGTTATTATTCACACAGTCTAATGTCTTTGTTGTTGTCATTGTTAGGGGCCATCGAGTCGGTACCAACCTATA
>NW_006408631.1:4785206-4793448 GCF_000296735.1 Chrysochloris asiatica
ATGCATAGGGTTGCTATGAGTTGGGATCGACTTGATGGCACCTAACAGCAATAACATATGAAGAAGAATACAGTATCAGGTTTGGAGAAAGACTCATTCACAACCTCTGATTTACAGGTGACACAACCGTGCTTATTAGAAGTGAAGAAGAATTGATAAATAAAAGACTACAGCCTTCAGTATGGATTAAACATCAACATAAAGAAAACAAGCAATCCTCACAACTGGACCATCATGATAAAAGAAGAAAAGATTGAAATTATTAAGGATTTCATTTTAACTGAATTCATAATACATCCATGAGTGCAGAAGTAAAGAACTCAAATGTCATATTGCATTAGTAAAGTGGTGAAAATCAAAGATGTTATCTCGGGAACTAAAGTGTGTCTGAAAGTCAAGACTTAGTACTTTCAATCACCTCATATGCATGTCAAAACTGAACAAGGAATACTGAAGATTGAGGAAGAACTGAGGATTTTGAATTATGGTGTTGGTGAAGAACATTGAAAGTATTGGCAGAAGAACAAATAAATCTGTCTTGGAATACAACCAGAAAGTTCCTTAGAAGTAAGGATAGTGAGACTCCTATCTCATGAACATTGAACATATTTTCAGGAGGGAACAGCCCCTGGAGAAGGACATCATGCTTGGTAAAGTTGAGGGTGAATGAAAAAGAGGAAGAACTTCAATGAGATGTATTGACACAGTCACTACAATAGTGGATTCAAACAAAGAAACCATTTGGGGGATGGCACAAGACCAAGCAGTGTCTTGTGCCATCAATAGGGTCATATTCTGCTGTCAATAGGGTCAGTATAAGTCAGAACCAATTCAGTGACATGAAGCAAACAACATTCAAATAGTTTAGAAAATATAAATGGAAATGGTGTTGGTTGGGAGAGTGATGCTCACTGTAGTTAGATTTCTCCTAAGTATGATGATTTTTTAAATAATGAAAATGGTTTTAATTTTGAGTTAAAGATTTCTTCTATCATGACATTTACAAAATGTTTCTACAGCTTGACTTGTCTTAGCCTTTATATCCATACTTTCTAATTATAATTTTATTTATTTACATTATACTGCATGTTAGGAGTCCTGGTGTGGCATTGTAGGATAAACACTGGACTGTTGACTGCAAGGTCAGTGATTCAAACCCACCAGTCATTCCTTGGAAGGCCTATACAGGATTGCTATGAGTCAGAACCAACCTGAAAACACTCAGCAACAACAATAGCAAGCAGTTGGGTGTCCACATTAAATTCTTTTTTGGAACTCTTACTTATAAAATTTTGATGCTTGATCTTACCTTTGAAGTTCCTACAGAGATGTCTAAATGGCAGTAACCATGATCAACAACATCACCACTCTAGAATCATTGCTGTGATCTGTCCTTGTCACATCATGTTGTTTCTCATGCTTGGGACACATTCTCGTAGTCTCATGATTTTGCTCAGATTATTTTTTCTCCTTGAAAATGCTTTATCCATTTCTCTCCATATTACAAATGTGTCAAGGTCCTGATCAAATGGCACCATCTCTGGGAAGCCTATTATTCTATGTCCTACTACTTTCCTACTTGTTCCTTCACTCAAATTAATTCATCCTTTGTATGCAGTGGGTCCATAAGATAAGCACTGGGCTGTGAACTACAAGGTCAACAGTTTGAACCTACCATCCACTCCATGTGAGAAAGTTAAGGCTTTCTGCTCCCACAAATATTTAAAGTCTTGGAAACCCTATACAGGGTTGTTGTTGTTAAGTGCCATCCGACCGATAGCGACCCTGTATAGGGTTTCCGAGGAGCAGCTGGTGAGCTTGAACCACTGACCTTACAGTTCAAACTGCTTTGCAGTCTGGTGCATTAACCCACAGCGCCATACCAGGTTGCTGTGTGTCAAAACTGCTCAATGGCACTTACTAACATGTATCTCTTTTATGCTGTTGTTGTTAAATACCATCGAGTTGGTTCTGACTCAATGACTCAGAGTTTCTGAGGAGAGGCTGGAGAGTTTGAACCATGGACCTTGCTAATTATTTCTTATCCTACAGCACCACACCAGTGTTTATCCTGTAGCGACACAGAACTATTACACTGCATGCATTATCTTCATCCACTAGTGTAACTCCTGAAGATTATATAAAATGTTTCATTAATTATATGGAGATTTAATATTTAAAAGGCATTTACCTAGATGTTCAAGAGGAATCCTGGTGTGGCACTGTGGGTTAATGTGCCAGACTGCAAAGCCGTTTGAACTGCAAGTTTGGCAGTTCAAGCTCACCAGCTGCTCCTCAGAAACCCTATACAGGGTCGCTATGGGTTGCAATGAACTCGACAGAATTTAACAACAACAACAACAAGGTGTTCAAGAGGTACTAATTAATGAATTTACACAAAATATTGATGCCATGATTATTATAGCATTGGTCCTATACCTTGTTCTCATCCATGTTTAAACAGAATTGAGGAGTTTGTTCATGCAGCACATAGAGTTTTTCTCATGGTCTTCTACCAAGACAGCTATCTTAACAGCAATCCAAAATCTACCTGCATACCTTTTTCTGCAGAAGGTCACAGCAAAGTCAAGCATGATAATAGGCCTTCACTAGAGTGCCAAACTCGCACAGTATTTATGAAATCATCTATATTCTTCATTGCATTGTGCCGATTTTCATATTGTTTGCTTTTAAATAACCTTGAATTCTATGTCCATGGTAACCAGTACTGTGAACAAAGTCTGAGAAAATGCTATTTCTCTCTTTGAATTGCAAGAACTACTTCTCTGTGATGCTAAATGTCTAAGTTGCTAGATTTTCCTCTTTTGATGATAGCCTCTTTTAAGGAGACCTTTTAATATGGAAATTATTATTTTTTTTTATCAAAAAACAAAAATTACACAGCAGAGTTTTCACATTTGCAGTAGATAATCTATTAGCTGAAATTACTTACAAGTTTCCATGTTTTATTTGTTCCAAATATATCTCTTTGATTTTCAATAGTCTTAGTCAAATTATCCCATTGAAAATGAGCTTATCTTGTAGAAACAAAAGATGAAGGAACCTTGAATGAAAAAGATGGATGATGTTTCTTTTATGTGATTTGCTAAGCACAAATATAAAAGACAGAATTACAGAGTCTGCAAGAATGAAGATGTATGTGTATTAGTCACCCACACACGTTATACATGCGCACACACCTATGCACAATGGTTTCATCATTTATCTAAACAGTAGATGATTTCAATTATGAACTACAATTTAAGAAGTAAATTAATTCTACAGTAGTGGTGGTGGCGTGCTGTGGAGTGGGTTCCAACTCACAGTGACCCTGCATAGAGTTTCTGATGTGGCGCTGTGGGTTAATGTGCTGGACTGTAAAGTCGGTTTGAACCACAAAGTCGGTGGTTCAAGTTCACCAACAACTTTTCAGAATCCCTAAACAAGATCTCTATGGGTCGGAACCGACTTGAAGGCAAATAACAATAGGGTTTCTGAAGCTGTAAATCTTTATGGGAGCAGAAAGTCTCATCTTTCTCCCACCTAATGACTTGTAGTTTCGAACTGCTGAGTTTAGCAGCCCAACTCGAAACCACTCATAAATTAACTCTATATTGCAGGTTTATTTGGTAAGACTCAAATTATATAAGTCTGTTTATTATTAAAAAACAAAAACAAAAAACATCAAAATGAAACACTCTCTAATCTTTATGGCCTACCTGAAAACAAACCAGCCTAATTGTAGTAAAGAAATTAACCTGCTAAAAATTGTGCATTGCAAGTGTTTTTGTTGTTAAGTGCCATCGAGTCAGTTCCGACACATAGCAATCCTGTTTAGGGTTTCCGAGGAGCAGCTGGTGAGCTTAAACTGCCGACCTTGCAGTTCAAACGGCTTTGCAGTCTGGTGCATTAACCCACAGTGCCACACCACAACTGTAGAGTTAGTTAAATGTGCCACACATCTGCTTTTGCTAATTTTTCAAAAGGACTACTACTGATTGGTGGTATTTGGCAGGTCACTTGAGAAGGCCAGAAGTGTTGTGACCCACCATCTTTTAAAGATCAGTTTTAAATGGAATTTTCACTGACCATAATTGAAAAGCATGGAAATGGTTTTTATTTCAGAAGCTTAATTTACAAATACCATCAAACTGAAGATCATCTAGTAGAAAACAAGTTGATTGGTGATGAAAACCTAGACATATCTACTTTCCTATGATGATTTGCAAGGAACTCTGGTAGTGTAGTGGTTAAGAATCGGGCTGCGAACTGCAAGGTCAGCAGTTCAAAGCTACCAGCTGTTCCGTGGGAGAAAGATGAGGCTTTCTGCTTCCGTCAAGATTTACAGCCTTGGAAACCCTGTACAGGGTCGCTATGAGTCGGATCCAACTCCATGGCACATAACAACAACAACAACATGATGATTTGCAATCTACAAAAACATGTCGTATATGTACTGTGTTTGTGTATAATATAACCCATTTCCAAGTTACTATCCAAGTTACTGGTAGTGATAACAAGGCACCGTCTAGTTCTTCTGGTCTCAGGATCATGAATACTGATGTTCATGTGGACCATTGTACATAGGGTCACTATGAGTCAGAACAATGACATGACATGACAGGGAAGACAAAAGTCATGTGAGGATGCTCTACATGTCAAAGCACCAAGGAAAACCCAGGCAACCCACAAAAAAGGAATCATTCACATAGCCAAAACCCTGATGTGAACATGTAGCCTCCAGAACTGAAGGGAATTAAATTTCTGTCCTTTAAAATCACCCATTTACTTTAGGAACCTAAGACACTACCTCTCTATTTACACTTTCATATGCCTCTCTTTTGTGCAGCTGCAACTTTCTAGCTTCCCCTCTTTACCACTAATCCACTAGATTTTTACCAGCCCAAGTGGTAACATGAAAAAAAAAATCTTCACTTAGCAATGAAAGGCAGGAGTCCTATTGTGTCTCTGTGGGTGAATGAGCTTGACTGTAAATCAGTTTGAACTGCAAGGTTGGCAGCTCAAGCTCACCAACCACTCTTTGGAAAACCTATACACGGTCTCTCTGAGTCGGAACTAACTCAATCGCACTTAACAACAACAACAAATGGCTTCACTTCATCTTAGTTGTATGACCTTGGGCAAGTAATTTGTTAAGCCTCTCATATCTATCATTTGCATTACTTCATGCTTTCTCATTTAATCCAAACAATAATCCCACAAGGCAGATTTTACCATCCTAAGTTTTTTTGCAGTTTGGTGTGTAACTATTATTTTTCTGAGATATGTCCAGGAAAATGTTCAGAATGTTCTCTCGGGATGACATTAAGTACAGCAGTTACTAGACAATTAATCAATCAACAAAACAAGTTTGCTTTGTCAATTGATTAAATGACAAAAGGAAATCAAGGACAGAAATTTCAATTATTATGTTTTTCAATTTTGGACCTACCAAGACATTTATTGTGTGACCTACCTGAAAGATCTCTGGACATTTTGTAAGAATAAAATGTAAACTTCTTGAATTAGAGGTGGTCTTAATCATCATTACATTTGTTTTCATAAATTGTGAGTCGAGATCTTTTTTGTCTTTCGATAAAGTTTAAAATTAATGCTCCTAAATCAAGGGATAATGTCTATTTGCTGATGCCCCATTTCACAACTGATGGGATGACATAAGAGAAGACATGAGAAAGCAAATCTCTATGAGCAAACAAAGAGAACTTTCCATGGGAGGGCAGACAAATAAAAGATTAGATCATCAGGCTAGATGGATGGATAAATACTTAATTGATGTCAATAGACTTTTTCATCATATGCCTAAGTAGTATGAACAGGGGAGATTCTTGATTTTGAATGGCATGACAAACAATTGAGAGCAATAAACCTGAGGAATGTATTCCTTTTGTGAGTGATATAGAGGAAAAGCAAACATTATTTAAAAAATTTTATATGAATTCATAAAGTTTTGAAATTTGCTACTAAAAGAAAGAATATGTAAACAAAACCAGACTGTTGGGGTGTGGATAGCTATATCTGCTACTGTTGTTGTTACTGATCATTATTAAATTAACACCATCAAAATGTCATTTACTGTTGGTGTTGTTTCAACCCTGTACTGGGTTTCCAAGGAGGAGCAGCTGGTGAGTTTGAACCATAGAACTTGTCGTTCAAAAGGACCTGTGTTCCAGTGCTTTCTCCCACAGTGCCACATCAGGACTCCATATCTGACTGTTAGCAACCCTTTATAGGGTTTACAAAACTATAAATCTTCACAAGAACAGCCTCATCTTTTTCCTCTGAAGCCACTGTAGGTTTGAACTCCAGATATTGTGGTTAGCATTCCAGTGCTTATCCTACAGCACCACCAGTGAGTGAATATACTTCAAATACTGCTGTTTATCTATAATATCTCAATTCATTTTCAAAATGAATTTCGGAGGTAAACATTATCATTCTTTCCAATTTATAGAGGAGAAAAAGGGCACAGAGAGGTGAGTGACTCTCAAAGTCACATTTCCAGTATTCTGTACAGCTAAGGTTGAAACCTGTTCAACCTGCTCCTAATCATTGGGGCTACTTATCCCTAGATAATACCAGACATAGCCAGAATATAAGAAGCCCTGGGTAGCACAAATGGTTAACATGCTCAACTTGTTCTTGTTGTCAGGTGCTGTTCTGACTCTTAGCAACTCTATACACACACAACAGACCAAAGTACTGCCTGGTCCTGCATGTTCCTCACAATATTTTCTAAAGTTTAGCCTAAAGCTGCTGTCACTATGCCAATACATCTTATTGGGGAAATTCCCTCTTTTTCACTGACCCCCACTTTATGTAGCATGATATCCTTCTGCAAGGGTTGGTCCCTCCTGATAATATTCTCAGAGAATTCTCATCATCCTGGCTTCTAAGAATCATTCTGTCTGTACCTCCTCCAACACAGATTTTTCTGTTCTTCTAGCAGTCCATGGTACTTTTAATACTCTTCTCTAACACGATAACTAAAACGCATCAATTCTTCCATGTTCTTCCTTAATCAATGTCTAACTTTCACATGTATATGAGGCTATTGAAAATATCATGGCTTGGATCAGGCGCACTTTAGTCTTCAAACTGACATTTGTGCTCCTGAACAATTTTTGAACAGATTTGCCTAATGCAATACGTCCTTTGATTTCTTGACTGTTGCTGCCATGAGTGGTAATAGTGGAGTCTAGCAAAATGAAGTCTTTGACAATTTCAATCTTTTCTCCATTTGTCATGATGTTATTTATTGGTTTAGTGGTAAGGATTTTTGTTTAGTTTACACTGAGGTGCAACCCATACTGCAGGTCTTTGATCTTCATCGATAGTTTATGTCTTCTTCAGTTTCAACAAGCAAGGTTGTATCAGCTGCAGATCTCAGGTTGTTAATGAGTCTTCCTCCAATCCTAACGCCACATCCTTCTTCATATAATCCAATTTATTGAATTATTTGCTCAGCATACAGATTGAACAAGCTTGGTGAAAAAAATTCAACCCTGGCATACACCTTTCCTAATGTTAAACCATTCAGTGTTCCCTTGTTTTGTTCAAACGACTGCCTCTCAGCCTGTGTACAGGTTACTCATGAGCATAATTAAGTGTCCCAGAGGTTCCTAGGAAGAAAATCCTGGCAGTGTCCTTCCAATAAATCAGCTATAGAAAACCCTATGAGAGTTTTTCTACTTTGACACATGTGGTGGCTGTAAGTTATAATCAAGTCAACGACACCTGATAATAAATCAGGATACCAAGCTAAACACGTTGAGGCTGAACTTTAAAAGACACTTTATGTAACCACAGGCATGGGCTAATGCTTAATAAGGGAAAAAATAACTCAAACTTTATTTGAAAATGGTAGTATAGTCAGCTTGTTTTCTATACTTCTCTAATTTTCTAAAATGAGGATGAATTTCATTTTGTAGACAGATGAACAGTGTTCTTATTTATTTTCTTATCCCAATTGCTAAAAATGCTGAATAAACACGTTTACCTTTTTTTAAATTGAAATATCAAATGGCTAATATTATTTCAATTTTTGTTGTAAAGTGCCACTGAGTCTGTTTTGACTTATAGCAACCTGTATAGGGTTTCTGAGGAGCACCTAGTGAGTTTGAACCTCTGACCTTGTAGTTCAAACAGACCTTGCAGTCCAGCACATTAACCCACAGCACCATACCAAGGCTACTATTAATATACATATCATTTCTATAGAGAA
>NW_006408631.1:4793548-4797161 GCF_000296735.1 Chrysochloris asiatica
TAAGTCCTCTGTCTTTACATAGTCAATAAAACACAAGTAAAAATCTTTCTGGAGTCCTGGTATAATGCTATAGATTAAGCACAGGACTCCTAACCACAAGATTGGCAGTTCAAATCCACCTATTACTGCTCAGAAACTCTATACAGGGTCTCTATGAGTCAGAACTAACTCGACAGCATTTAACAACAGCAAACATGTTTCCGGCATTCTCTGCTTTCAGCTCAGGTTCATCTGACATCAGCAATGATATCTCTAGTTCCACGTCCTCTTCTGAATCTGGCTTGAATTTCTGGTAGTTTCCTGTGGTTTTAATGTTGCAACAGTTTTTGAATTGTCTACCAAAATTTTACTTGGGTATAATATTAATGATATTTTTAATAATATCCACATTCTGTTGGGTCACCTTTCTTTGGAATGGGCATAAATAAGAATCTGTCATTTAGTTGGCTAGGTAGCTATTTTTCAAAGTTCTTAGCCTAGATTAGTGAGTGCTTCCAGTGCTGTATCAGTTTGTAAAATCATTTTTATTTTATTCCATCACTTCCTAGAGTCTTATTGTCAATAATGTCTTCACTGTAGCTTGGACTTCTTCCTTCAGTGTCATCAGTTCTTGATAATATGCTATCTCCTGAAATGATTGAATAATTAGTTTAGGCACAGTGATTTTGTACATTTCTTTCATCTTCTTTTGATGTTTCCTGCATAATTCAATATTTGCCTTGACACCAATACTGCTAGTCAAGATTTCAATTGTTTCTTCTGTTCTTCCAGCTTGAGAAATGCTAAGTGTGTTCTTCCCTTTTGACTTTCTAACTTCAGATCTTGTCTTCCTTTGCCTTTATGATGTTTTCCCCACAGATCTGCCTGCCATCAGATGGCCAGGGGGATAACACACACAAAAAAACAGGGATGAGTTATCTAAGGCAAACCTAAAATAATCTCAAAAAAACAACTATTTAACTCTATAGAGCTCCATGAGGTCCACTTTTTTATAATTTACTAAATGGAGAACATATTGATTTTGAAGAAGAAACATACAGATCTGCAAAGAAACAAGTCTCCCAGAGATTTTCAAAGACCATTTTAGTTTTATCTATAATGTTTTGTTTTTGCACATAGGTAATATATTAATGTTTTACTGCATAGTTAAAACAAAATTTAAAACCAAATGGCCTTCAGTTTTATTGATAATTTTAATTTTCACATTTAGATAAATATTACTATCTTTTAAATGTTATATTACCAGAATGGTTCTATAAAGGCATCTGTTAATTGAAGAGAGAAGAATGCAAAGTGTTATCCAAGGATTCCTAGTCATTTTTATTTATTAACAGAGTAAGAGAAGTCTGCCTTTCTCTTCTTACACAGTATGTATGGCAATATTAAGTTATTGGGTTCTTGTCTCCTTATTTGAGAGAAGTTGTTTTAACCTATTCTCCACCAACTTCCACATTACTCATTCTCCATGCTGAGCCCAAACAAAATTCTAAGATGCCTAAATACACTAGGGTTGAAAAGAACTTTTCCTTATAAAGCAGAACCAAGATTAAGTTTAGAAATATAGCTTCCTGGTATGTTACCATGGATCCCCTGCTGCTAACAGCACTCAAAATGCTACCAGTCAGAGACCTTGAATTCTTGTCACATCCAATGAGAGGGGCCAGGCTCACAAAAGTTCTCTATTGCATACTCATTGTTTATTTTTTGTCCTGAACAATGCCACAAGAAGTCTTTTGATTAATTTGTCTTAGGGATCCTGGATTTTGTCAATGCCAATTTAGGGCTGCAGGGTGGGAATAAGGAGGGTAGATAAAAGGTTTACAATTTGTTTATCTGCTCCTTTCTCTCTCTTTCATTTTCTTTATGTTTCCTTTCCCATTCCCTATTGCTTCTTTTTCCAGACTAGAGAAAAAATATGACATAGAAAACCAGGGGAGGGAAAGAAAGTGAAGGAATAAGGACCATACCAGATTCCTCATCTACTGGAATAGGTCATGCAGGATATAAGACAGCATTAAGTGCAGAAAGTAACAATGGTGGAGCATCTGGGGACAAAGAACAATGAAAATGATGCACAAAAATATTGAATACAATTCTAGAAAACCTCTGGTACTTAGTAGGAGTCCTGGTGTGGCACTGTCAGATTAGCACAAAGCATTAGACTGCTAACTGCAAGGTCAGCAATTCAAACCCATCAGCTGCCCCTCAGAAACCCAGTACTGGCTTACTATGAGTTAGAACTGACCTCATGACACTCAACAACAACAGCAGCAAGATGCTGATATCCCAGCAGGTGGGCAGAGCCCAGATGAGGTAATATTGGGACAGGAGATGCTGGTAATCCCCTGCAGTAGTGGGGAGGGATGCTCTGCACAGGAGAATAGATTTTGTAAACTACAATGAGGCTCAGGAAATCAGGTCCAGGACAGGGAATGAGTATTGCAGTCCTAGGAAAAAGAATGCCAAAGTAAAGAAATGAGTGACAGATAACAAGCTCACTTCTGGGAAATAAAACTTACTGTTCAAGAAGAGTTGTAATTCAGAATAACACAAGTAATTACCATTGAGGCATCTGATTCTGAGTCTAAATCTAATCAACAGCAGAAGTGTTTGGGAGTGGTTAGCTCTGAGATGCTCATGTAACCAGGCTGTTGTTTTTGTAGTTAGGTGTCTCAAGTCAGTTTTGACTCATAAAGTCACTGGGTTAAGAACCGCAATAAATGGAAAATCTCACCAGGTTGAAAATGGAAAGATTGAGGTTGAAGAATCAATGAGTGGAGGGAGGCAAGACTTGATAGTGGCTAAAGTAGAGGTACAGTGAAGTTCAATGTCAGCAATACCACAGAATACCAGGTGAAGTGACTTCAGAGCAGAGCTCCAAAACTCTGAACCACATAGGTAGAAATATTTAAAAAGTTTGAAGACTTATAGCTAATGGATCTTGTAGCGGAAGTAAGAAATTGCATACTTTTAAATCTGGAGCCAACAACCTGGGTAAGACCAAACGACAAGACCAAGTGGGGGAACAGACCCACCATGAAATAACACCTTGGGAAAATTGGAGCAAATGTGGATAATACACTTTGTCAGTTCTGCTTTGTTCTGATTTTCTTTTTTTTTTAGTATCTGTTCATTGCTTCCCCCCTCCCCCCACCCACTGTGAGAACACCTCCATTGTGGTGACTAGAGGGATGCCTGAGCGAGTGGACAACTCACACCCACCACTGGTGGGTTCTCCTGTCACAAATGCACACAGATACTCTCAGCCCGAAAGTCAGCCCTGAACTAATTTTAATAGGGAAAAGGCCAGAACAAGGCAAGCAATCAAGTTCCGTCAGGACAAATTCCCCTGTTTTGTTTCTAAACAAAACAGGCCAAAAATTAAATTAAACCCTGAGGTACAGCATAACAACCAACAATGGTATCTTGAAAGCTATCAGGCAGCTTTGAAGGCAAGAAGCTGAAGGGGACTTAAAACATTAACTGATGAAGATCAAAGAGCACAGACTTCAGTATGGATTACATCTCAATGTAAAGAAATCAAAAATCCTCAACACTGGACCATAAAACAGCATTCTTATCAATGGAGAAAAGATTGAAGTTGTCAAGGACT
>NW_006408631.1:4807399-4823486 GCF_000296735.1 Chrysochloris asiatica
AGAATTGATGCTTTTGAGTTATGGTGTTGGAGGAGAATATTGAGAGTACCATGGGCTGCCAAAAGTACAAACAGATCTGTTTTGGAAGAAGTGCAGCCATAATTCTCATTGGAGGCCAGGATGGCCAAACTTTGTCTCTCATACTTGGGACATATTGTCAGGAGGGACCAGTCATTGGAGATGGATATCATGTTTGGTAAGGTGGAGGGTCAGAGGAAGACCCCCAGAGAGATGGACTGGCAAAGTGGCAGCATCAATGGGCTCAAGCGTGGGAACAATTGTGAGGATGACCCAGGACCAGGTAGTGTTTCATTCTGTTGTGCTTAGGGTCGCTATGAGTCAGTACCGACTCTATGGGATCTAACAACACAAACAATATGTATATTTAATCAAATTCTGATAATTGAAGATTACTGTAATTCTTTTTATGTATGTTGTATTTAGGTGCTGTTGAGTTGGTTCTGACCCATAACTACCTATGTACAACAGAATGAAACACTGCCCAATCCTTCATTATACTCACAATTGCTGCTATTGTTCCTACCAATGTGCCAATCCAACTCCATGGAAGTCTACCTCTTTTCCATTCTCCCTCCATGATGTCCTTGTCTAGGGACTGGTCTCTCCTGATAAAATGTCCAAAGTGTGAATGGCAAAGTCTCATCATCTTGGCTTCTAAGGAGCAACTGGTTGTACTTCTTCCAACACAGATTTGCTTGTTTTTCTGATAGTCCATGGTACCTTTAATATTCTCCCCCAACAGCAAACTCAAACGTATCAATTCTCCTAATGTCTTCATTATTCATTGTCCAACTTTCCTATGCATATCAGACTATTAAAAATTTCATGGCTTAGGTCAGGCACACTTTAGTCCTCAGACTGATATCTTTGCTTTTGAACACTTTAAAGAGGTCTTGTGCCGCAAAGTTGCCTAATGCTACAGGTCATTTGATTTCTTTTTATGAACAGAGTGATTTAAATTTTAAAAACAGGCTAACTATCCCAAACAGATCTGTTCTGATATTTACAAGTGACATCCATCTCATTAAAGCTGCAAGATTAAAATAGGTAATGTTAAATATTTAGACACTGAAAAGAATAAACCCTTTCCACACACACACACACTTGCATAAAAATAAAGTCTTATCACCCTACACTTTACATAAAACTGATATATGAACATTTTATTTACATAAGAGATGAGTAAGAGAAAATTGTCAGAACTCATATCTCCTTACTCCTAATCTACTGCATCACTTATGAAGCATTAGCATCAATAAAACATTCATAAAGTGTCATTATTATCTGAAATGATGTTTGAAGAGGAAGGCAAGTGAGTAACAAATGGTTGGTTCACATCTTTCTGTGAGGAGCTAGACACGGGAGGAGTCAAAACATTTTGAGAAATACATGGACCCTCTCACACACTAGTAAGAGGACTGGTGGAATGATAAGAAAATGAAAACATGGAAAGAGACTTAGAGAATTCAAATTCGTGGACTAGAGTTTTTTGCTTGTTTGGTGAGGTTTAATTTTTATTTTTTGGTAGCTTATCATACTTCTCCCTAGTCTAAACGTTGTAGTTGTTGTGCCATCTAGTCAGTTAAGATTCACAGCAACACTGTGTAGAATTTTTGAGGTGTTTCTGGTAGGTTTGAACTGCCAGCCTTGTGGTTCAAACTGATCTGATATTTTCCTGAATCAGCAGGTAATACCTGCTATACATTTTTCTGGTGCATGTATATACAACAATCAAATATATCAAGTGGCTTGGAACATGTAAATTCCATTTCAACTTAGACTAGAAGTGGAATCTTTAATAAGGAATTCTGGGGAAAGGTCATATAAACTAACTTTAGAAAAGAAGGAGAATACTGCTATCTTTCTCTTTACATGAAGTTTATTTCACTTTCCTTGTAGGCATGTCTCACAATGAGCAAGAAAGGACACTCAGCCATACTGGTAATTTCTTTATTAATCAAGTTCTCCATGGTTTCAGAAGGATAAATTGTTGAACACAGAAACTATTCCAAGTTATAGGTCTTCAGATACAAAAGCATCATTAAGCCATCTAAAAGCATCATAAGACCATCTATTTCTAAGGAATACAATAAGTGTTACATCTAGCTCACACTGAAAAGCTTTCACAATCCTCTTTTAGGTCCATTGTAGTCCATAACAACAACAACCTCCATTCAAAATAGTCACAGGAGCTCTGTGAGGAAAAATGGGAGGAGGGACCTGCATCAATAGATAGGGAGCCACTGGACAGGAATTTCTAGGATAAAAATTATGCAAAGAAAATAATAGGAATGCTAAGAATTCCAATTCTGCTGCCTTAACATACTTCAGCCACAAAGAACCTATGGATTACACAAAATATCAGAGAGGGATCTGTCTATTACATATGAGGTATTCAGGGGACAGCAGCAGATTAATACAAATCCAAACACTGAGATTAGTTTCATATCCTTTTCCACAGCTGTTCGGAAAAAGATGCAATATGTTACAGAACAGGGGCAGCATTTTTCCGAGGAACCAAGAGGCAAAGAACATAGTCTAACAGTTTTAAAATGTCACTTCATGTTTGTGCTGACTTTGTCTGAGTTCAAATCCTCACTTCTTCTGTTACTTGGCCCTTTATGAACGTATCCAGTATAGTTACCTCTTTACATTAAAGGTTATCTCAGCAGAAGCTCAGCTGGCTGTATTTTATGTCTTGCTATATATATGGCCAGTTTGTAGAATCATGTTTATATTATACACTTTCATGAGCTATCATTTGTCAATCTATTCAAATTACAAACTAATTACATTTGCTGCTTCTATTCCAGATGTCTAGTGCTGGCTCTGTAACACAATACAGGGCCATGATTGTCCTGAACATACATTCATTATTAAACAAGGATGGTCATAATGCCTGGATGACTCTATTCCAAAAGCATAATTAATCTATCAAGATTTGCCAAAGGGTGATTTCGTTTCTTCCATTGCTAGAATTATTTATTTTAATATTTTTAGAATCATGCAATTTCCTTCATTCTAATAAAGGCCATTTATTCTCTCTCATGAACCACCATTTTATAAATGGCCTTCCTTTATGGTTAAAAATGGATCTAGCATGGCTTATCCCCTTCTGTACTGAGTATTATGTGCAATTTCTGTTTCTAAATGATTGAGAAATGGAAAAGAAACTCATCCGTGGACAGACTGGCTGAGAGCTAGTAAACTGCGTATGCTTACATCTACTGAAACCACTGAGGAGGCAGATAAGAGATGTTGTCCATTATTCTAATTGTTTTTCTGCCAGAGAAGGAGGCTTTAATGTGAATTAAAGTAAAAATTTTCCCTAATAATATAAATAATTGTCTCAAAGGACCATAATTTTAGAATGACAGGTTGAATCTACATTGTAGGTACAAAGTGTAGTCTCTGGCAACCACAAGTTTCTTTCCAGACACACTTTGCTCACACAGTAAAGTCGCTGTATCATGTGCTCTATAAGAAAGTCTTTTCTGTTAAGAACTCATAGGGCTTCCAAGGAGGGGCTATGGAGTTTGAATCTCCGAGCTGGTGGTTCAAACCAACTTTGTGGTCCAGTGCTTATCCGCCAGCTCCAAATCAGGACTTCCAATAATAATGAGGAATTCTGAATCTCCTGGAAAACATATTCTTTGAAGGAGGAAACCCAAACAAGGGGCTCTTACAGTGAAGAAAAGAGTGAAAATAGCAAACTATTTGCATAATTTTGTTTAAGAATAAATTTTGTAAAGTGCCATCTAATCGACCCTATATAGGGTTTCCAAGGAGCTGTTGGTGGATTTGAACCATCAACCATGTGGTTAGCAGTCCAGTGCTGATCCACAGCTCCACACCAGGACTCCAAGTTAACTAATATACTTATATGCTATTGTTCTTGTTGTAGTTTGTTGTTAGGTGCCATTGTGTTGGTTATAATGCATAATAACACTATGAACCACAGAATAAAATACTTCCAGGTCCTAAATCGTCCTCACAGTTGTTGCTGTGTGTGAGGCAACTGTGTCAGTCCACTTCATTGACAGTCTTCTTCTTTTTCCTGACCCCTCTACTTTACCAAGCATGATGTCTTTCTCCCTGAACAGGCCCCTACTGTTAACATAACCAAAGTACCTAAGAAGATGCTACTAAGGCGCACTCCGGCTGTACTTCTCAAATAGAGATGTTTGTTCTTAAGGCAGTTCCTAGTATATTTAATACTCAATATTCTTACCCAACACCATAATTCAGAGGTATCAATTCTACTTCAGTGTTCCTTATTCTTTGTCCAGCTTTTGGATGCATATGTGGCAATTGAATATAGCTTCACTTGGCTCAGGTGTACATTAGTGCTAAAAGTGGCTTCTTTGCTCTTTAACACTTAAAAAGATGTTTATCAGCAGTATCTCCAATGCAATAGGACATTTGCTTTCTTGAGTGTTACTGACTGGGCATTGAGTGTGGATTCAAATAAAATTAAATCCATGACAATTTCAATCTTTTATTTTTTATCATGATGTTGCTTATTAATTCCTCCGTTGTGAAGATTTTTGTTTTCTTTATGTTGAGCTGTAATCCATACCAAAGGCTGTATCTTTGACCTTCATCAGTAAGTACTTCAAGTCCTCTTCACTTTCAGTATGGAAGGTTGTGTTCTCTGCACACTGCAGGTTGTAATTGAGTCTTCCAGCAATTGTTATGCTGCATTCTTCTTAATATAGTCCATGTCTTGTATTATTTTCTCAGCATGCACATTGAACACATATGGTGAAAGTATACAATTCTGATGCACACCTTAGCTGATTTTAAACCACATAATACCCACTTGTTCTGCTTGAATGATTTCCTCTTAGTCTATGTGCGGTTTCCATATGAGCATAATTAATGTTTTGGAATTCCCATTCACACATATATGAATAAATAAATAAATAAATATTTATTTAGAGACCTTGTATAGGGTTACTGAGGAGCAGCTGGTGGGTTTGAACTACCAATCTTGTGGTACGAAGCCCAGTGCTGATCCTACAGTGCCATACCAGGAGCTCATATATATGGTTGTTGTTGTTGTTAAGTGCCATTTAGTCTATTCCAACCCATAGCGACCCTGTATAGGGTTTTGAAGGAGGAGCCGGTGAGCTTGAACCATTAACCTTGAAGTTCAAATGACTTTGCAGTCTGACACATTAGCGCACAGCACCACACTAGGCATCAGGACTCCAATATATATGATTAACAACCTTTAATATGGAGGTGTGGCACTGTGGGATAAGCATTGGACTGTTAACCTAAAAGTCGATGGCTCAAACCCACCATTTGGTCCTTGGAAATCCTGCATACAGGGTGTTTATGGGTCATAACCAACTCAACAGCACTTAACAACAACATATACATGAAGATGAGTCAAAAATTATCTGCACTCCAGTTACATTAAAACTTCTGTTGGCAACAATGTCTTATCAGCGCGTTCTATTAAAGGTCGCTGCTGTGCAGGTATAAACAAGGGCATCTGAAAACAAAATTTGGACCAATACTTGAAGGAGGAATGCTATCCAAAGATATTGTGATCTTGCATGACATTGTCCATCTTCACACTTTTCTCCACACTGTTGACTCCAGTCTGAGGTGTGAAAGCATCCTCCCTTATAGTCCTGATCTTGTTTCTTCAGACTTTTACTGGTTTGTTGCCCTGAAAGAAGCCCTTAGAGGATGAAGTTTGACCTCTGAGTAAGCAGTGAAGACAGAGGTCCTTTTGTGGCTCGCAGCTTAGCCTAAAACATTTTTTTAATAAGGGAATATGAAAGCTTGTTGACAGATGAATAATGTATTGAAAAGGAGACTATGTCAAAAAGTGATGTGTCTTTTCTAAAAAGTAATTAAATTCTACAGCTAGAATGCAGATAATTTTTGACTCACCTTCAAGTGTGTGTGTGTGTGTGTGTGTGTGTGTGTGTGTGTACGCTGTTGTTAAGTGCTATTGAGTCAGTTCTTACCCGTATTGACCCTATAAAGGGTTTCTGAGGAGCGGCTGGTGAGCTTGAACCAACTCTGAAGTCCAGCATGTTAACCCACAGTGCCACACCAAGACTCATATATATTGTTGTGAAGTGCTGTTAAATCTGTTCCGATCCATAGCAACCTGTTTCAGAGGAAGAACTGGTGAACTTGAAATGTTGACCTTGCAGTTCAAAAGGGCTTTGAAATCCAGCGCATTAACTCATAGTGATCTTGTATAGGGTGTCCAAGGAGCAACTGGTGAATTTGAAATGCTGACTTTGCAGTTCAAACAGCCCCTGTGGTCCAGTGCATTATTCCACAGCACCACACCAGTACTCTCTCTCTCTCTATGTATATATATTTATGGTGTGGTGCTGTGGGCTAATGTGTCAGACTGCAAAGTCGTTTGAATTGCAAGGTCAGCAGTTCAAACTCACCAGTCGCTCCTTGGAAGCCCTATACAGGGTCGCTATGGGTTGGAATTGACTTGACGGCACTTAGCAGCAACAACAACAACAACACACACACACAAGCCACCAGGGTTTCCAAGGAGCAGCTGGCAGGTTTGAGCCACTGACCTTGTGGTTATCAATCCAGTGTGGTTCAGCCTACTGCACCCTACCAGGACTCCCTTGTTCTAAATTACAATTACTTATTGCTAGAGATATGTATCTGGTTATATTATGGGTCATTATACCAATAACTCCAGAAAACTGAAGAGAATAAAAAGAATCTTGGAGGAAAATGTTATTCCAGAAGGGCCAAGATTATGAGGGAATCCTGTCTCCCAATTAATTAGTGTTTCTTACACTTGAAACCACCTGAACTCTTTGGGGAGAGAATAGATATGTTCACAACCATCTCTGGTTTCCCTGCATGATATCATTTGGAGAATAATTCCAATTAATTGAAGGAGGACAATTGTATTCCCATTAATACACACATACTGTTCAAAATAGCTGTATTATTAAGATGCAAGATGCTTTACCAATCATTGTCAGAAACCAGAGTTTTGCTAATAAAAAAGACTACACTTTATTACCCTACCCTTACATGTACAACCGTGGGACTGCCTTTATTGTAATTTAATAGTTATAAATAGAAACTAGATAGCACTCTTAAAGTTAGTATACTTCTATTGAGAATCTTACTCCAGTATATCAGTCATTTTCTATTTCTAATCTGGCTATCAAGGAGCTCTGGTAGCGTAGTGGTTACAAATTGGACTGCGAACTGCAAGGTCAGCAGTTCAAAACTACCAGCTGCTCCGCGGGAGAAAGATGAGGCTTTCTGCTCCCGTAAAGATTTACAGCCTCGGAAACCCTGTACAGGGTCGCTATGGTAGGGAACCGACTCGACGGCACTTAACAACAACAACAACAATCTGGCTATCAGTTTAGTGGGTTGTCATATTTTTCGGGTCTTTTTTTTTTGAATGTAGAAAGTTAATGTTTAATAGCAAACATGACCCCATTCACAAATAAGTCAAACTGACAAAAATGTCTTTCCAGAGCATTTTCTTAAAATTGTAATTCCTACTCAGCATTAAAATGCATATGAATGATATGCATATGGCTAACTGTGCTTTCTTTTTCCTCTAAGTCTGCATTTAATTTATTATTCATATGAGTTGTTTCCAGTATGCAATTACTTAAGGCTATTATAAATACAGGAGTCCTGGCGTCCTGGAGTCCTGGTGTGGCACTGTGGGTTAATGTGTCAGACTGCAAAGTCATTTGAACTGCAAAGTTGGTGGTTCAAGCTCCTTGGAAACCTTATACAGGGTTGCTATGGATTGGAATTGACTCAACAGCACTTAACAACAACAACATTATAAATACAAATCTAGAGAAAATGTAAAATTAAAAGACATACTTTAGAAAAATCATACTCAACTGCCTCAAAATTTCACAGTAAAAAGTGTCTCAGAGGAAAACCAACATCACAGTTGGATTTTCCAAAAAGATTTAAATAATTTTGAAAGCCAAAAGCAAATAGTTTGGGTTATAATTATTCATATGCTACTGGCATGGTTTATGATATAAAGGAAGGAAGGAACTAATGTTTAATAGTCCACTAAATGTCGTGAGCTTCAATTATTCTTCCTTCATTAACGCAATAGATATCTATTCAGCTCTTATTATGGACCAGATACCAACCTAGAAACTGGGAATAATCAGGGAAAGAATGGAAAGAAATTCATGCACTTGCAGAGATTTCATTCTAAAAAGAAACCTAAAAAAAAAAAACACCCAACAATAAAAGCCACATATCTTCAGAATTATTATTCTAATTGTTCAAAAGGAAAATCTCAAGCAATAGAGAAATTAAGTTACTCATTCAAGTTAGTATGTCTAGAAAGTAGCACACTAAAATCCAAATATGCACTCACAAAACATCCCAAATTTACTTTTTCTGCTGTGCTAAAGCATACCAGTCGCACTGCACATGGTTTAAATTAGCAAACATTGACAGATCTGCTTTTTTATTCTGCCGAATAAGTCACAAGTTTAACATAATAGCAAAAAACATAGTTCATTGTGTTGCTGCTATTATTTTTTTCTGGAGTTAGGCAAGTTAATAATAAAATCCATATTGAAGAATAAACAATGAAGAACAATGAGGAAAATCCTAATTAGAAAGTTCTATAAGTTCAGAATTGTTGTTGTTGTTAGGTGCCATTGAGTCAGTACCTACTCACAGTGAGACCCTATGCCCAACAGGACAAAACACTGTGTGGTCCTGCACCAAACTCACAATTGTTGCTACATTTGAGCCCATTGCTGCTGCCCCTATACCAATACACCTTGTTTGGGGCCTTCCTCTTTTTATTCCAACCTTTCACTTTTGAGCTTGTTGGAAATACCATGGTCCTTCCTGATACTATACGAAGTATGAAAGATGAAGTCTGGCCAACCTGGCTTCCAAGGAGCATTCTAGCTGTACTTCTTCCAACACAGACTTGTTTGTGCTTTTGGCAGTCCGTGGTACTTTTAATATTCTTCTCAAGCACCATAACTCAAATGTATCAATTCTTCTACTGTCTTCCTTATTAACTATCCAACTTTCACATACTTTTGAGGTTGTTGGAAATACCATGGTTTGGGTCAGGTGCATCTAAGTCCTCAAACTGACATCTTTGCTCTTCAACACTTTAAAGAGGACTTGTGTAGCAGATTTTCCTAATATAATACATCACTTGTTTTCTTGACTGCTGCTTCCATGAGTGTTGATGGTTGATTCGAGCAAAATGTAGTTTATACAGAGCAAAACATCTGTATAAACAATCTTTTCTCAGTTTATACAGATGTTGTTATCAGTACAGTGGTGAGTATTTTTGTTTTCTTTACATTGAGATGCAGTCCATACCAAAGGCTATGTTCTTCAAACTTCATCAGTAAGTATTTTAAGTCCCCTTTGCATTCAGCAAGCAAGGTTTTATCATCTGCATATCCCAGGATGTTAATGAGACTTTCTCCAATACCAATGCCATATTCTTCTTAGTAAAATGCAGCTTCTTAGATTATTTGCTCAGAATACATATTGAATATGTATGGTGAAAGAATGCATCCCTGGCACACATCTTTCCTAAATTTAAACCATTCCGTGTCCTCTTGTTCTGTTCAAACAGCTGACTCTTGGTCTATGTTCAGATTCCTTATGAGTACAATTAGGTGTTCCAGAATACTCATTGTCAACAATGTTGTCCATAGCTTGTCATGATCCACACAATCAAAAATCTTTGTGTAGTCAATAAAGCACAGATAAACATCTTTCTAGTATTCTCTGCTTTTGGCCAAGGTCCATCTGGCATCAGAAATGATATCCCTCATTCCACATCGTCTTCTGAATCCGGCTTGACCCTCTGGAGGTTCTCTGTCAATGTATAGTTACAGCCTTTTTTATATCAACTTTGGCAAAATTTTACTTGTGTATGGTATTAGTGATATTATCCAATAATTTCCTCATTCTGTTGTGTCTCTTCTCTTTGGAATCACACATATATATATCTCTTCCCTTCAGTTGGCCAGGTAGTTGTCTTCCAAATTTCATGGCATACATGAATGAGTGCCTCCAGGGCTGCATCAGTTTGCTGAAAGATTTCCATTTGTATTTCATCAATTCACAGTGACTTGTTCTTTGCCAATGACTTCAATACACCCTGGGCTTCTTCCTTCAGTATAATTTGATTCTTGACCTATCCTACTCTTGAAATGGTTAAACATCGAGCATTTCTTTTTGGTAGAATAACTCTGTGTATTCCTTCCATCTTTCATTGAATATTTTGCCCATAGAATCCTTTAATATTGCAAATTGAGGCTTGAATTTTTTCTTCAGTTCCCTCAAATGCTTGATCAATGTTGAACCGTGTTCTTCCCTTTTGGTTTTCTAACTCCAGGTTTTGTACACTTCGTTATAACTCCCCTTGTCTTCCAGAGCTGCCCTTTAGAATTTTCTATTTGGCTCTTCTACTTCCTCATTTGCTTTAGCATCTCTACATTGGAGAGCAAGTTTCAGAGTCTCTTCTGACACATTTTGGTATTTTCCTTTTTTCTTGTCTTCTGAATGACCTTTTGTTTTCTTCCTGCATGATGTTCTTGAGTCATCTCATAACTCTTCTGGTCTTCGATCTTTAGTGTCTTATGCATCAAATCTGTTCTTCAGATGATCTCTAAATTCAGGTGGGATATTTTTGAAGTCATATTGTGGTTCTTATGGTCATGTTTTAATTTTTTTGAGTTTCAGCCTGAACTTGCATATGAGCAACTGGTGGTCTGTTCCACATTCTGCTCCTGGCCTTGTTTTGACTGACAATATGAAGCTTTAACACTGTTTCTTTCCACAGATGTAGTCAATTTGATTTCTGTGTATTCCACCAGGTGAGGTCCATGTGTATAGTCATCTTTTATCTTTTAAAAAGGTATTTGTAATGAAGCAGTCATTTGTATTGAAAAATTGTGTCATTTGATCTCCAGCATCTTTTCTTTCACTAAATCTTTATTTTCCAATTACTGACCCTTCCTCTTTGTTTCCAAAGTTTGCATTCCAATCTCCAGTCATGACCAATACATCTTGCTTGTATGTTTGGCCAATTTCAGACAGAAGAAGCTGGTACAATTCTTCAATTTATCACCACTGACTTCATTGGTTCATTGGTGTGTAAATTGGAATAATAGTAGTATTAATTCATCTTCCTTGTAAAATATGGATATTATTCTATCATAGTGTGTATTTCAAGACAGGTCTTGAAATGTTCTTTTTGATGATGAATGGGATATCATTCCTCTTCAATTTGTTATTCTGGCATAGTAAATCATGTGATTATGAGATGCAAAATGGTTGATGCCAATCCATTTCAGATCACCAATGCTTAGGATACTGATGTTTATGCATTCCATTTCATTTTTTCATAATGCCCAATTTTCCTAGATTCATACTTCCTACATAACATGCTCTGATTATTAATGGATGTTCAGAGCTGTTTCTCATCATTTTGAGTTGTGCCTCATCAGCAAATGAAGGTCCTGAAGACTTTGCTCCATTCGTGTCATCACTAACTCTTGTTTGAGGAGGTAGTTCTTTCCCAATTGTATTTGAGTACCTTCCAATCTGTCAGTCTCCTTTTCTGGCACTATATCTGACACTATTCTGGTTCTCTTCATCATGCGTCACTATTCAATATTCAGGTACTCACACAGTTCCACTGCTATTCATGAGGTTTACAGTAACTAAATATTCGGAAGTAGTCTGTCTCTCCTTCTTCCTTGTCTGTCTAGACTAGAAGTTCAGTCCACCCTAGATGATTCTGCTGGTACTTAAAATACCCATGACACAGCTTCCAGAATCACAGCAATACTTAAGTCATCACAGTATGACAAACTGACAGATGATTGGTGGTCAGAATAGCTATTTCATATTAAAACACACACACATATATAGTTTCTACAATTAAAATAGCATAATATTTGTGAATATATATAGATGAGTGAAAAAGAATAGGAAATTCAGAATTACACCCTAATTGTGAGTGTAAATTATCTAAAGCCTCAGAAACCCTATGCAGGGTGACTATGAGTCAAAAACAGCTCAATAGCACTTAACAACAACAACATGATATACAATTTGCTAAGAGATGATTGAAATGTGAATTAGTTGTTCTTGTTAGGTGCTGTCATAGTGACCTTACTTATGACAGAAAGACACATTATGCCATCCTCACCTCATTGTTATGCTTGAGCCCATAGTTATAGGGAATGTGTCAATCCATCTCACTGAAGATCTGCTTTGTTCTCACTGACCCTCTAGTTTACCAACCATGATATCTGTCTCCAGCAACTGGCACCTCCTGATAAATGTCCAAAGTACAATAGATGAAGTCTCGTCATCCTTCCTTCTAAGGAGTATTCTTACTGTACTTCTTCCAAGACAGGTTTGTTCATTCTTCTGGCAGTCCACAATGTTGTTGTTAATTGCCGTCAAGTCAGCTCTGACTCATAATGACCCTGTATAAGGTTTCCAACGAGCAGCTGGTGGGTTTGAACTGCCAACCTTGTGGTTCACAGTCCAGTGCTGATCCTACAGTGCCACACCAGAAATCTTTAATATATTTTATACTGTAATTCATGACACATTTTATATTATTCACCAACATTATAATAATTTCCTTTGGTCTTTCTTACTCATTGTCCAACTTTTGTGTGCATATTAAGTAATTATAAATGCCATGGCTTAGATCAGTCACCCCTTATGCTTCAAAGTAACATGTTTGTTTTTCTAACATTTTAAAGGGGTCTTTTGCAGCAGATATGTCTAATGTAATTCATCATTTGATGTCTTGACTTCTGCTTCCATGGTATTGATTGTGGATTCAAGTAAAATGAAATCCTAGATAACTTCAGTCTTTTCTCCGTTTATCACAATGCTGCTTATTGGTCCAGTTGGAAGGTTTTTGTTATCTTTATTCTGAATTACAGTCTTTATTGGAGATTGTAGATTTTGATCTTAATTTGTAGACCATAAAATTCATCCACTTAAAATGCACAGTTCAATTATTCATACTACAGTTTCTGATTTATGAATGATATATAGTCCCAAGTGTATCTTTAAGTCAAATGTGTAGGTAACTCAAGACAGGTCCAAAACATTTTTATTTAACCTACTTTCATGGAAAATAAGGCTGGAAGCCTTTCAATGACTTAAAAGCTGCATATACAACAAGTAAAAGTGATTAGATAAAGAATTTGTTGAGAGTAGGGTTGGCTCTCTCTGATAATAACTGGACATTGAACCACAAGTTTGGCTGTTCTAGCTCACCAACCACTCTGAGTGAGAAAAATGAGGCTTTCTGTTCCCACAAAAATTTACAGCATCAGAAGCCCTATGCACAGTAACAGTGAGTCAGAACCTGCCCAAGGACGCTAAGCAACAACAGCAGGGGTTGGTTTAATGACTTCAAAGTGAGGGCAAATGTGCATAAAATTAAAGGGCACATAAAAACCTTGTACTCCTTAGGTTTATTTCTAAGCATTTTATGCTATTGCAAAAGAATTGTTTTCTTAATATCATTTTGGGGCTGTTAGCTGAAAAGTAATGCTATCTCTAGTTATAAATAACATGCTTTGTATGCAGAAAATACTAAAGAATCCACGCATTCACCAAATAAGTATAACTAATAAATGTTTCAGCAAGGTTGAATAACAAAAGATCATAGCATCTTTTTGTCTGTTTTTTTTTTTTTCTTATGAATATTGGTAATACTCTTCCTTTTATTCCCATATTTCACTTAAAAAAAAAAAAACTGGGCATTTTTAAAGGCATATTGTGGAAACTGCCACCTCCGTGGCCTTGTTGATGCCTTTCTGCTTATTTGTTCAGTGAGTTGTCTAGACTAATGGAATAAAGTCCATTTTTTTCAATAATATAGTCTCTGACATCACTTTTCAAAAGCACAAGTTTAAGCATGCATGCTGTCTTTTGGAGTACCATCAATAACTGTAGTTTTATCTTGCTTTCTTTGACTGTCTCCTTTCCTGATTTTCCCATTAAATTATTTCTGTGCAGCAAGAGCTGAGTGAGAATAGAAATGAGAATTGGTGTTGCTACTAGCTGCATCCATCTCCTATTACAGTCCTAAGCTTGGAAATAAGGGATATGCCAGTGTTCACTGCAGTTGAATCTAGCAGAATAGACTTTCTGCTCAAAGAAATTCAAGGAATATGGGCAACTTCATTCAGTCAATGAGCCCGCCAGAGTTGCTCACTGTGGGTGGGTGAGGAAACTGTACTTCTGCAGTTGCCTCACAAAGATCTTTCCTATAGAGTGGAAACTGGTGAGGAAGAGGGAAGAGGCACTGCTCAACTTCTGACACCAACTTAATATAGGCCTTGTTCAGCAAGGATCTGTGGAAAATGGGATTTGTCAATGTTTGCCAACTGCTGAACCCGTTCTGAATTGCTTGTCTGTTCCAGACAGTTGGGAAAGATGGAAATTGTCACTTAGCTGAAACCATTCTTCTGTAAGGCACAGCTTGGTTGAGGGAAAGGATAGTTGCAACCCCTAGCTCAAATATTGTGGCTTCCTAATGTCCTTACCAAGCTTCCATAGATTTTGTTAAGTGATTCTCAAATTACTTCAAGACCTTCATCAAACTGTAACATTTTCAAATGATTGACTTTGCTAATTTTTTTTTCTTTTTTAAATTTTATTTTATTTTATTGATTGATTGAGTTTTTTACTTTGCTAATTTTGACCTGTTTAACAGCTATGTCTCTAGGACAGAGGTTTCCCTGAACTCCTCAGAGAGCTACAGTTATCAGACTTGTGCATTTGATAGACATTTTCTTGGGAATGCTAGGTGGGCCTCTCACTTCTAAGAAATCAGATATTAAAATTTGTCAAGGATAAAGTTTTAACTTTCAAGGAAAATTAGAAACTGTATTCTCATTTTGAGCTTGAACAGTTCCCCAATAAGTAGAGACTTTTTTGGTGTGGCAGATTGTGATATTAAAAATGAGACGTTTTGGTATCACCTAAGAAAATTTGACAGCAATTAGAAAACATGTACAATTCAGAGAACAAATATTTTGCAGAAGACAGTAACAAGATAGTATAAAATAATGCATATATAAAAGATCTATTCAAGGTGAAAAAATAGACAAATAGGTTTGAAAGTTATAGAGCACGAAAAGTTCATTGATATGGTTTCAGATTTGACAATACAACTAACTTCTAAGATGCTAAATGTTGTTACATTTTGGTGTAGCACTAAAAAAGGATATCTTTAATTATTTTAAAAGATTACTAAAATACTCTTACCTTTCCAACTACATATCTGTGTGATGATGAGTTTTCTTTTTATACTTCAATAGTGCATCACAACAATTTGAATGCAAAAATAAATATGCAAATCTATGCATTTTTTGCTTAAACCAGACATCAAAGGGACTTTCAAAAATGAAAAACAATGCCATACCTCTTTATTTAACTATTTATTTAACTAAAAAGTTAACTATTTAGCTTTAAATAGTTAAACACTATTTAAATATGTAGTTATTTTTCATAGAAGTATACCATTTATGTTAAAATATAATGAACTTTCTGTTATTTTAAAGTGAGTAAATTAATCTTTTTGAAAACCTATTAACTTCAATTTCTACTCTGATGAATATCAATAGATACAGAATAATAAGTAAAATAATGTACATTAATAGACTCTTGGGGAGTACTGAACACTTTTTAAAAGTATAGAGGTGTTCTGAGACCAAATAGTTAAGCACATTAATCTAGAACAGTCATGGTAATTCTACTCCCTTGAAAGAGATTGATTTAAGAATGGTCATATAAGAAATTTAGCTAATGAGACAAGAGGAAAATTTTAGCTTTGAACTTCTTTGGAGACATTTAATGTTATGAAAATGAACACAGGGAGATAAGAACTACAGCATGAATAGATAAATACACATCCATGTTCATTGTAGAACTATTCACAATAGCAAAAAGATTGGATCAATCTAAATGCCCATCAACAGAAGAAGAATGGATAAACAAACTAGTGCATACACACAACAGAATACTA
>NW_006408631.1:4824926-4829682 GCF_000296735.1 Chrysochloris asiatica
TCAAACATAGCAATGATAGTGAACTTTCCACAGGACCAGGCAATGTTTCATTCTGTTGTGCATAGGGTCGCTCTGAGTTGGTACCAACTTGATGGCACCTAACAACAACAACAATGCAACAAATCACCATTTCAATAAATAATGCTTACACCTTATCATGATAACAGTAACTGCCTAATCATTGTTGTTAAGTGCCATTCAGTCAGTTCTGACTCATAATGACGCTGTATAGAATTTCTGAAGAGCAGCTGGTGAGTTCAACTACCAATCTTGCTGTAACCAGTCCAGTGTGTATCCTACAGTGCCACAACAGGACACCTCCTAATCATTGGTGGTGGTGGTCTAATCATTAGCTTTAGTTAAATTTAGTTTAAAAGTTTTCCTTCTTGTAAGTGGAGGTTATTTACCACAATACATTGAATATTACTGTATTAAATCTTCCCCATTAGCTACTATCATTATAATGAAAAGATTCATTTCAGAGGAAGTGATAATCACCAAACAACTAAGTGTTAATCAAAGAAGCACCAAATTAATATGATGGCAAAAAGTAAGTCCTATGAAGAAATAGAAAAGGAAGAAATGATATACATAAATATTAAAACATTGCTAGAAAGAGATGGGAATAAGACTGAGCCTTGCAGAAGTGGATTTTGCAGACCAACGAAGAGCACTATCAAAGGCTTTCAGGAAAGAAGTCATCAAACAGAACTGCTCTGACTCTGTGTGCACATATAATTTCAAATTTAGCTCTTTATTTAATCTGCTTCCACATTTTGATTTTAATAATTCCAAAGTAGTAAATACCAATAGAGAAAAGTAAATTAAATAAACCAGTCTCAGTGCTATTAACATTTTGAGCCTGATAATTCTTTATTATTGAGAAGACTACACTGAATCAAATGTGAGAAGATATCTATGGCTTCAAAGGTGGTGTCATAATGAACTCATGTGACATCAAATAGAAATTAAGTTTTAAGAGCAACCAAGAAATGAATCAGACCAGCAAACATTGAAAGTATCAGAAACTAATACCAAAAGGTGTTAACACCATATGTAGCAAAATTTGAAACTTACATATTGAAATATAGAAATATTAGAAAAGTGCTTCCTTTCTGTTCACAAATTGAAAAATATTTTAACTTTGCTGTTTTTCATTCTTGGAATGGGGGCAGTCTTTCCAAATATAATTTGAAATCCAGAAACTATAAAGGGAAGAAAACAGATAACTTTCACTTTGTGTATTAAATTCTTCTTCATAGGAAAACTACATAACAAACTCAAAGGAAAAAAAAATGGAGTAAAGAATTAGATTAAGTAAAAAAGTATTGCTACAAAATCATAGACACCTTTATTAAACAAAAATATTAAAATATGAAGCTATTGTCTCTCAACAAATCCTTTACCTACATCAATATACTTCTGAAGACGTTGTTTCCACCCACCAGCCACTCCTCGGAAACCCTATATAGGGTCACTATAAGTTTGAACTGACTCGATGGTACTTAACAACAACAAACAACAATTCGTCCCTGAAGAATCCTGCCATCATTGATTTGTACCACGTCAGCATCTTTGAGGGACTTAAATCATGTTCCTTTTCAATGTTCTTTGAGTTTGGGGAACCAACAGATTTCTGAAAGGATGAACCCAGATCTGTAGGATGGGTGAGGTAAGGTTTCTCAACAAAACTCATAGGACAGCCCTTACACCCTCAAAGAATCAACAGGTGAAATTTGTGATAGAAAGCAATTTCTCATCACAACTTTCTAACACTTTTACTCATTAATGCAATGGTCAGTTCTCCTAAAATTTTCTCATAATAAATCCCCACAATCGCTCAAGAAAACCTATGAAAATTTACCCTTTCAAATTAAAAAACCAAAAACAACAACAACAACAAAAAGAAAACTGCCAGAACATCTCTGCATTGAATTGAACTGACAAGAGCAGATCCTCTAAGAAGCCAATGTTTTGATTGGATCTTTCTTTTGAAGGCACCCTAATGAGACTGAACCTGTCTGCCTGTCTGTAGCCCATCCATTGGATGCAGAAACATATTTAAACACACTTTGTTTTGAATAAACCTGTGAATGCATGAACTGGAGTCCTGGTATGGAGCTGTGGATTAATGCGCTGGACTGTAATGTATGAACTGGAATACTAGTAGCAATACCTTTTGGCTTACCTTCATATTTAATAATAACTTAGTGACAGAAACTGGACTTTGAACCACAAGGTCAACAGTTCAAACCCACAAACTGCCCCTTAGGAGAAAGATAAGGCTTTCTGCTCCCAGGAAGATTTAAAACTTCAGAAACCCTATACAGGGTAGCTATGAGTCAGAAATGACTCAAAGGTACTTAACAGCAATAACCAAGGTGACCAAAACACCAATTTCCTTCTTAAACAAGAAACTCTTACCAAAATTCAGCCATCCTTTCATCTCATTCAACCTATCAGCAAACCCAGTTCGATATTCAAATTATATCTAGAGTCTACCCATTTGCTCCTTCCTCCACTCCTACCAATCAGGACCAAAACCAAAATCTTCAACCTGGATGTTTGTAGTTACCTACCTTTTCACAGACTGCATCTATGGGAAAAATAATGGAGAAGCAGCTCTGGTAGCGTAGTGGTTACGAATCGGGCTGTGAACCTTAAGGTCAGTGGTTCGAAACTACCAGCCGCTCCACGGGAGAAAGATGAGGCTTTCTACTCCCGTAAAGGTTTACATCCTCGGAAACCCTGTACAGGGTCGCTATTGGTTGGAACCGACTCGATGGCACTTAACAACAACAACAACAATGCCATCGGCCAGAACAAGGCCAGGGGCTGACTGTGGAATAAACCATCAATTACTCACATCCAAGTTCAGGCTAAAGCTGAAGAAAATTAAAACAAGTCCACAAGGAACAAAATATGACCTTGAATATATCCCACTTCACTTTAGACACCATCTCAAAAACAGATTTGATGCATTAAACACTAATCACCGAAGACCAGAGGAGTTGTGGGATGACATCAAGAACATCATACAAGAAGAAAGCAAAAAGTCATTAAGAAGACAGGAAAGAAAGAAAATTCCAAAATGGATGATAAGGGAATCTGAAATTTGCTCTTGAATGTAGAGAATCTAAAACAAATTAAAGAAATAAGGAAGTAAAAGATCTAAAAAGAAAATTTCAAAGGGCAGCTTGAGGAGACAAAGTCAAGTATTATAATGAAATGAGCAAGGATCTGAGTCATAAAACCAAAAGGGAAGATCACATTCAGCATTCCTCAACTTAAAAGAACTGAAGAAAAATGCAGGCAACATTGGGTTGCAACATTGGAGTAGTCTTTGGAAAAAATAGTGAATGAAGCAGAAAGCATCAAAAGACGACAGAAGGAACACACAGAGTCACTGTACCAAAAAGAATTGGCCAATGTTCAACCATTCAATAGATAGCATATGATAAAGAACTGATGATACTGAAAGATGAAGTGCAAGGCGCACCAAAGACATTGACAAAAACAAGGCTCCAGAAATTGATGGGAAACAAACTGAAATATTTTTAAAAACTGATGAAGTGTGGTAGGTGCTTACTTATTTATGCCAAGAAATTTGGAGGGCAGCTACCTGGCCAGCCAATTGAAAGAGATCCATATTTGTGCCTTTTCCAAAGAAACATGCCCCAACAAATTTAATAATATTTTTCAATGAGTAATCATTGAAATATATCATTACAATCACATGCAAGCAAAATTTTTATGAAGATAATTTTTAAAAATGGTTGCAGTAGTAAATGGGCAGCTGTCAGAAACTCAAGCTGAATTCAGAAGAGCATGTGGAATAAGGGATATCATTGCTGATTCCAGGTGGATGTTGACTGAAACAGAGAATACCAGAAAGATGTTTACCTGAGCTTTATTTATGCAAAGGCATTCAACTGTCATAACAAAATATGGATAGTATTGTGAAGAATGGATATTTCAGAACACTTAATTGTTCTCATGAGGAAGTTAGACAGACTAAGAGGCAGTTGTTCAACTAGAACAAGGGAATACTGAACGGTTAAAAATCAGGCAAGGTGTATACCAGTTGTATCCTTCCACCATGCGTTTTCAATCTACATGTTGAACAAATAATCTCAGAAGCTAAACAAAATGAAGAAGAACATGACATCAAGTGGGAGAAAGGCTCTGCAACAACCTGCAATGTACAAATGACACAACCTTGCTTACTTGAAGTAAAGAGGACTTGAAGCACTTGCTCATGACAATCAAAGAATATAGTATTCAATATAGACTACAACTTCATGTAAAGAAAATAAAAATTATCACAACTGAGCCAATAAATAATATCATGACAAATGAACTTAAAGTTGTCCAGGATTCCATTTTACTTGATTTCACAATCAATGTTCATGGAAGCAATCAAGAAATCAAATGATGCATTGCACTGGGCAAGTTTGTTGCAAAAGACCTCTTACAGATTTTAAAGAGCAAAGATGTCGGTTTGAGGACTAAGGTGTGTCTGACCCAAGCCATAGTGTTTTCAGCTGCCTAATAAGCATGTGAAAGTTGGACAATGAATAGAGAAGACTGTGGTAGGATTGATACATTTGAATTATGGTGTTGAAGAAAAGTATTGAAAGTACCACGGACTACTAGGAGAATAAACAAACGTGTCTGGGAAGAAATGCAGCCAGAGTGTTTCTTAAAAGCAAGCATGGAGAGATGTCTCTTGTACCTTGGACATATTGTCAGAAGG
>NW_006408631.1:4838147-4839580 GCF_000296735.1 Chrysochloris asiatica
CAATGAGATCGATTGGCACAATGGCAACAGCAATGGGTTTAAGCATTAACAACAATTATAAGGATGGTGTAGACTGGGCAGTGTTTCACTCTGTTGTGCATAGGGTTGCCATGAGCCAAATCACTAAGAATCCTGGCCCAGACAAGTTGACACAATCTTAACTATCACATAAGGGATAGTTATTAACAGACAGTATTTCAATCTGTTGTGCATGGTGTCACTATGAGTTGGAACCAATTTGACAGCACCTAACAATAATAGCAAATAGTGAGTGTTAAAGGAGACTTGGTAGTGCAGTGGTTAAGTGTTAACACTTGTCTAAATGTTGGCATTAGCACCTACCAGTGGTACTGCATGAGAAGAGATTGGGCAGTCTACTTCTGTAAACATTGTTGTTAAGTGCCATGAAGTCAGTTCTGACCCACAACAACCTTGCTTAGGGTTTCCAAGGAGTAGTGACCTTGACCCACTGACCTTCCAGTTCAAACAGAGTTTGCATTCCACAGCACTAACCCACAGAAGGAGGTGGGATGATGGAATGTAATGAATAATATGTAAATAAATATAATTTACTGCCATTTTAAAATTTTGTCCTGGGGTAAATAGAAAATAAAGCAATGTGATTCTATTCTTACAAATCTTAAAATTTTATACATTACCAGTCTTGAATGAGGCTGTGTCAATTTTATCAAAAGTTGGTGAACCAGACATTTATTCCATTAAAATTAGCCTCTACCATTCCACTTTTTTTGTGAAACAATAGTCTTCTGGTTAGAAAAAAATGAATGAAACACAATTCTCTCTCTCACACATACACACATAATGGTTTTATAGTATAGAAAACTAACTAGCAAACATCAAAAAAAAATAACATGTCTAATTATTAATGATACATTTATAAATGATATAAAATACAATTGATGTACAGTTCTGTGGTGTTGTAGGATCAGCATTGATTGTGAATCAAAGGTTGGTGTTTCAAACCCACCATCTGCTCCTTGGAAACCCTATACAGTGTCTCTGTGAGTCGAAACTGACTCAACGGCATTTAACAGCAAGGCAGATCACACCAAAAAAATTCTCTGTAGTCTTAAGTGAATTAAAAGATCATGTTTATTTCCAGCACTTTATTTCAGAAGTAAGTAGATACAAGTATATAAATTCTATCTTTTACAGATTGTTTTAAAGCATTGGTTATGAATCAGGCTGCTAATCTCATAATCAGCAGTTTGAAACTACCAGCTGTTCTGTGGGAGAAAGATGAGGCTTTCTGCTTCTGTAAAGATTTACACAGCCTTGGAAACCCTGTACGGGATTCTTCTTCTAGTCGAGTTCTGATCATCTAGCCCTTGAAGCCAGGTCAAGTGGGTACTATCTGCAAGTATGGGTGATCTTGTGCATCTCCCCTCATTTCATATCAGCTGGATGCTTCA
>NW_006408631.1:4839680-4845339 GCF_000296735.1 Chrysochloris asiatica
GAATCGGGCTGCGAGCTGCAAGGTCAGCAGTTCGAAACTGCCAGCTGTTCCGCAGGAGAAAGATGAGGTTTTAAAGATTTCCAGCCTCGGGTCGCTATGAGTCAGAACTGACTCCACGGCACATAACAACAACAACAACAGCAACATTTCCACTGGTCTGTCTGTCCTTATTTTCTGTACTCCTCGTACCCCACAGTCTAATTCCAATATAGCATAGGTTACTTCTTCTTCAGAGCTCTGGTAGTGAAGTGGATTACAAGTTGAGCTACTAACCACAGAGTCAGCAGTTTGAATCTACCAGTGCAACACAGACGAAAGATGAGGCTTTCAGCTCCTGCAAAGATTCACAGGCTCAGAAACCCTATACAGGGTCGCTGTGAGTCAGAATCATTTCCATGGCACATAAGCACCAGCAAGCATAAGCGTTTCTCTTTCAAAACTCTCAGAGACCTTGCTATCTTACTCCAGTGAAAGTCAAGTTTCTTTACAATACCCTGCAACACTCTACAACATGCTATGTAGATTTGGCCACACTTGACCAAGCTGATTTTGTCATCTACATTGCTATGCCTTGCTTACTGGCTCAGACTCCAACCATTCTGGCATCCTGAACCTGTCCTTTCTTGGGGCCTTTGTACCTAAACTCTCCTCTGTATGGATTGTTTGTGCCTAGGATATCACATGGACATACTCCTTGCCTCCTCATTCTTATATGTAAATGTCACCTTTTCACGAGGCCATCTCTGACCATCATATTTTACAGTACAATCCCATGCTTCCCACTTTTCTTATTATTTTTCTACATTTTCTAACACTATATCTATTTCTTCATATAAGCCTTACTCTCCAGAATTTCAGTTCCATAAGGAAATGGTTTTCATCATTTTTGTTGATGTTTATATTTCTAATATTTCTATTTATGCCTGGTACATTGTAGGCAATAAATAAATATTTGTTGAATAAATTAGAATAAAATTAATGAGGGGAAATAAAACCCAACTCAATTTTAAAAAATGAGGATATGAGAGTTAGGGAAAAATCAAATGAGGAAAAATTACAAAAAGTTGTTTAACTTTATTTATAATTAAAAATATGAAAAAGTTCACCAAATACCTGATATTAATAATGTGATAAAGTAGGCATTTTCATACACAGGAAGTTGAAGTACAAACTTTTTGAAGAATAATGTGGTCTTAGCTACTAAAATTAATATTCCACACTTTTAGCCACAATTATATGTTAAAATGGCATTTCTACATGGAAACAATGAACTGCCACTAAGTAGCACCTGTCCTCCATAGAGAGGACACTCACCTTCACTTTCCCCTTACTCATGGTCTCTGCTCTGTTTTCAGTCCAAATAATTTAGTGGAAATTAAAACACTTCCCTTTTAAAGAATATTTATTACCATCCACCAGAAAATTGTCATAAATATTTATTGTTGTTAGATGTCATCCAGTCAGCTCTGACTCAAAGGAAACTTATGTATGTTGTTGTTGTTAGGTGCCGTCGAATCAGTTACGACTCATAGTGATCCTACATAGGGTTTCTGAGGAGCAGCTGGTGAGTTTGAACTGCCGACCTTAAGGTTCAAAGTCCAGTGCTGATCCTACAGTGCCACACACATCTACAGATATTTTAAATGTGAGTGGCACCACCTGGAGTGTACTTAGTACACAATCTGCACAATGGTATCACTGGGTGCTTAATTTATTTATGTCATCTACCTTCAGGGTCTTAGAATAATATGTAATGAAATGAAGAGGATCAACACAGAGGCTCTTCTTTTCAATCCTAACTTGCAGTTGTTAAGTGTTGTCCAGCTGGTTTCAACTCAGTGTTATTGTTAAATGCCATCAAGTCAGTTCCAACTCATAGCAACCCTATGCACATTAGAATGAAGCACTGCCCAGTCCTGCACCATCTGCACAATTGTTTCTACACTTAAGTCCATGTCACTGTTGTCACTGTGCCAATACATCTCTTTAAGGTTTTCCTCTTTTTCGCTGACCTTTCACTTTATGAAGCATGATGTCCTTCTCCAGGGATTGGTCCATCCTGATAATATTCTTAAAGTCTAAGAGACGAAGTCTGGACATCCTGGTTTCTAAGGAGCATTCTGATTATATTTCTTATAACACAGACTGTTTTGTTCTTCTGACAGTCCATGGTACTCTCAGTGTTCTCCAACACTATAACCAAATGCATCAGTTATTTTACCATCTTCCTTATTCATTGTCCAACTTTCACATGGAGACTAGGCTATTGTAAATACCATGGCTTGGGTTAGGCTCACCTTAGTCCTCAACTGTTATCTTTGCTCTTTAACACCTTAACGAGATCTTGTGCAACAGATTTGCTCAGTGCAATATGTCCTTTCATTTCTTGTCTGCTGCTTGCATGAGTGTTGATTGTGGATCTAAACAAAATGAAGACTTCTATAACCTCAATCTTTTCTCCTTTTATTATGATGTTATTTATTGGTCCAGTTATGTCAATTTTTTGTTGTCTTCACACTGAGGAGTAACCCATCCTGAAGGCTGTAGTCTTTGATCTTCGTCAGTAAGTATTTTCAAGTCCTCTTCACTTTCAGCCATCAAGGTTGTTAATGAATCTTTCTTAAATCCTGCTGCAATGTTCTTCATATAAACCAACTTCTCAGATTATTTGCTCAACATACAGATTAAATAAACATGATGAACTAATACAGCCCTGGTGCACGCCTTTCTTGATTTTACACCATTCAGCATCCCCCTTGTGCTATTGGAAAAACTCCTCTTGGCCTATGTACAGGTTTCTCATGAGTACAATTAAGTGTTATGGAACACCAGTCTTCACAATGTTGTTCATAGTTTCTCATGTTCCACACAGTCTAAAGTCTTTGTACAGTCAATAAAGTACAAGTAAACATTGTTCTGTATTTCTTGGGCTCTACCAAGATCAATTTGATGTCAACAATGATATTCTTTGTTCCACATAATATGTATGCAGCTCGAGTTTCTGTCAGTTCACTGTCAATGTATTATTGAAGTCATTTTTAATTATCTTCAGAAAAACTTTACTTGCATGTAATATTGCTCAATGATTTCCACATTCCTTTGGGTCACCTCTCTGGAATTGGCAAACATACTGATCTCTTCCACTTGGCTCACCAGGTAGTTGTCTTCCAAATTTCTTAGCATAGATGAGTGAGTTTTCAAGTACTGCATCAGTTGGTTGAAAGATTTTCGTTTTTATCCTGTCAATTTTTGAAGACTTGTTTTTCACTAATGCCTTCTGTGCAGCTTGGACTTATTTCTTTAATACTATTGATCCTTGATCATATGCTACCTTTTAAAATAGCTGAACATTGATCATTTCTTTTTGGTATAGTGATTGTGTATAACTTACATCTTCTTTTGATGCTTTCTGGAGCATTCAATATTTTGCCATGTAAAATTTCACTATTGCAAGTCAAGGTTGATTTTTTCTTCAGTTCTTTCAGCTTAAGAAATGCTATGTGTGTTTTTCCCTTTTGGTTTTCTAATTGCAGGTCTTTACACATTTCATTATAGTCCTTTACTTTGTCTTCTCAAGCAGGCCTTTGAAATTTTCTGTTCAGTTCCTTGACTTCCTCATTTCTTCCATTGGCTTTAGCATCTCTGCACTGTAAAGCAAGTTATAGAGTCTCTTCTGACATCTATCTTGGTCTTTTCTTTGTTTCCTGTCTTTTTAATGTCCTTTTTTGCTTTCTTCCTTTTTAAGTTCTTAATGTCACCCCACAGCTCTTCTGGTCTTTGGTTATTCTTGAGATGATCTCTAAATTCAAATTCAATATGTTCAAGGACATACTTTGACCCTCATGTACTTGTTTTAAGTTGCTTCAGCTTTGGCCTGACTGGCATATAGGCAATTAATAGTATATTCCACAATAAGTTCTTGGCCTTATTTTGCCTGGTTCACAGTCAATCTGATCCCTGCATATCACATCTGGTGAGGTCCATTTGCTTAGTCACCTTTTAACTTGTTTATTAAAGGTATTTGCAATAAATCATTGGTCTTGCAAATGACTTGATGCAATCTCCAGCATCATTTCTATCACCAACGCCATATTTTCCAATCTTCCACTTTGCTATCAACTTACGCATTCCAATCAACAGTAATTATCAATATTTCATGATTTCATGTTTGATCAGTCTCATGATCACTAGCTTTAGTGGGTGGTGTGTAAATTTAAAGAATAGTGGTATTAACTGGTTTTCCTTGTATGGATATTATTCTATCACAGACAGCATTCTATTTCAAGACAGATCTTGAAATGTTCTTTTTGATGTGAATGCTATACCATCTCTCTTTGTCTTTTCTGGCATAGTAAGCCATATGAATGTCAGATTCAAAATGGCCAATCCCAGTCCCAGTCCATTTTAGCTCAATAATGCCTAGGATATCAATCTTTATGTGTTCCATTTAATTTTTGACAACTTCCAATTTTCCTAGTTTCATACGTAGTATATTCTATGTTTCAATGATTAATGAATGTTTGCAGCAATTTCTCCCCATTTTGAGTTGTGCCATCTCAGCAGATGAAGGTCCCAAAATTTTACTACATTCCATCATCACAGTCAACTCTACTTTGAGAAGTCAGTTTTTCCCCAGTTCTATTTTGAGTGCCTTCCACCCTGAGGAACTCATTTTCCAACACAATATCGGACAATATCCTGGTGTGAGTCATTGTGTTTTCATCTTTTGGCACTATATCTGACAATGTTCCTCTGCTATTCATAAGGTGTTCAGTGGCTAAACTTCCAGAAGTAATCGACCTCTCCTTCCTAGTCTGTTTTTGTTTGGAAGCTCTGTTGAAACCTGTCCACCATGGGTGACCATGAGGGCATTTAAAATACCAGTGGTATAGCTTTTAGCATCACAACAAAATACAAGCCACAACAGTAAGGAAAATTGATGAACAAATGGTAGTTTCAACTCATAGCAACACTGTATAGGGTTTCTGAGTTGCTGCTGGTGGGTTTGAACTGACGACCTCACAATTAGCAGTCTCTATTATAAGCCATCTTCATTGTCCAATGCTGCTATAACAGAAATATCATAAGTGGATGATTTTAACAACCAGAAGTTTATTCTAGCTCTCTGTTTAGGATGCTAGAAGTCCAAATTGAGAGTGCCTATTTTGGGGATTGTTTTATCTTTGTTGGTTTTGGGTAAATGTCTTTGTCTCCTTTGTAGGCCCATTATTCCTCAGAGATCTCCATATACTTGGCATCAATCTTCCCCTGGATCTAGAAAGGTCGCAGTTCAGAGGCTCCAGATCCAAAGGATGCACTCCACTTCAAGCTCTTCTCTCAGTGTTAGTAGGTCTCTCTTTCTTTGCTCAAGTCTCTCTCATTTATTTATTTTAAGATAAAAGGTGTTGAAGCCACATTGTTTGGAATCTTCTGTAAATAAGATCAGGGTGATGGATGGATTAAAGGTTGTATATCTGATTGGAAGAGATAAATATTTGTGCCCAACCTATTCAAAGAGATTCATATTTGTATTCATTTCACAGAGAGCTGATCCAACAGAAGGTGGAAATCATCTTACAATAGCATTAATATCACATGCAAGTAAAATTTTGCTAAAGATAATTTAAAAAGAGCTGAACAGTACATTGACAGGGAATTT
>NW_006408631.1:4850104-4854278 GCF_000296735.1 Chrysochloris asiatica
CCAATTCGTAACCAAGGGAAATCAAGCTTCAAATGACAGCCAAGCATCTTAACATTATTTGCCCTCTTTTACCCATTCCAACCATGCCTCAATCCCTATATCCCAGAGCCCTGTTGTTCCAAGGTTGTACATACCTAATTATTTACTTCTGTCCCATTTGGTCAATGCACACTGGAAAAGAATGTGTATTGTGCTAGTTTTGGGTTGAATGTTCTGTACACATCAATGAAGTCCAGTTGGCTGATTGTGTTGTTTAGTTCCTCTGTGTCTTAGTCAAGTTTCTTTCTGGTTATTCTTTCCATTTATGAAAGTGGTATATTAAAATCATCCACTCTTATTGTAGTTGGAGGAGAATATTGAAAGTGCCATGGGCTGCCAAAAGAACCAACAGATCTATGTTGGAAGAAGTGCAGCCAGAGTGCTCCTTGGAGACCAGGGTGGACAAACTTCATCTCTCATACTGTGGACATATTGTCAGGAGGGATCAGTCACTGGAGAAGGATACCATGTTTGGTAGGTGGAGGGTCAGAGAAAAACAGGAAGACGCCCAGTGAGATGGATTGGCCAAGTGGCAGCATAGATGGACTCAAGCGTAGCAACAATTGTGAGGTTGGCCCAGGATCAGACAGTGTTTCATTCTGTTGTGCATAGGGTTGTTAAGAGTCGATACCGACTTGATGGCACCTAACAACAACAACAATTATTGTAGATTCGTCTATTTGTTTCTTCTAATCTATTAGAATTTGCTTTTTATATTTTGGAGCTCTTTCATTGGGAGCATGGATCTTTATTATGGTTATGTCATATTGTTCAATTGTCCTTTTAATCATGAGATAATGTCCATCTGTATCTATTATGCTGGTTTTTACCTTAAAGTTTATTTTTGCCAGAGATTAGTATTGCCACTCCTGTTTGTTTTTTATTGCAATTAGCTTGGTATATTTTTTTCCATCCTTTGACTTTTAGTCTGTTTTAGTCTCTGTGTGTAAGGTGTGTCTCTTGCACACAGCATATTGAAGGGTCTTGTTTTCTTATCCATTCTGGCACTCTGCGTCTCTTAACTGATGCATTTAATCCATTTAAATTCAGTGTAATTATCGATATGTATTGATTAATTGCTGCCATTATGTTTGGGTTTTTTTGTGTGTGGTGCTGCTGGTTTCTTTGTTCTGCATGTCTTCCTGTGCTGAGTTCATGTTTTTTGTTTTCTTTCTCTTCAGTTTCCTCATAGTTTTAATGTTTCCATGTTCTTCTTAGATTTTCATTTTCTTGGTACGTTGTCATACCCTTGAACTTGCTTCATCTGGTATTCTGTGTTATCGCTGACAGAGATCCTCATTGCACTTCTACCCTATCTGCTAGCAAGCTCCGCCTCCTATATATCCTTTTTAAGAACAAATGCTAAAATGTATAAAACTCTTTAAAATATATACATTTAAGATTTGTACAGAATTCCAAAAAATACATATTAATGACCATCGAAAAATTAAATTTTCTTATCAGATTCCAGAAAAGTTTTCTTAGATACTAAATATAGGTGTATTAGTGAATTTACAAATCAGCCAGGACTATAAAACAACATTTTTATACAGTTTGGGCTAGAGTTTATATGAATTTTAAATCTTCTACAATAAGAGCTGCAGCATTTGCTTCTAATATATTTCCTTTTAATAAAATTTCAAGTGTTAATTGTATTTTATTAAGTGAAAAGTAAATATTGCAGAAGTGTTTTATAGTTTTATGAACTGCATGACTTGTATCACCATTGATTACTTTAAAAGGTGGGATAAAATTTAATTTATTTCATTTAATAAAATATCCCACTTAACTTTTTACCCCCTGCCATAATTTGCTATATTCTTTGCAATATAATGCATACATTTTAGAGGGCAGTTATTAATATGGTGGTGGTTGTGTGCTGTGGAGTTGGTTCTGAATCATTACAACCCTGTATTGGGTTTCTGAGGCTGTAAATCTTTATGATACCAGAAAGCCTCATCTTTCTCCTGCAGAATGGCTGGTAGTTTCAAGCTGCTGACCTTGAGGTTAGCAGCCCGACTAGTAACCACTATGCTACCAGAGCTCCTTAATTTCTAGTATAAGTACTATGAAAATTTACTCACTATCATTTTCCATTTGTTTCCTACTTCTCTCCCTTGCTATGCCAGCTTCCATTTTCTTACTACAAAGGAGAAATTTTAATGGTAACTAGAAAAAGCAGCATTTTACCTCTTTATTGCATTTTTTTTTTAAGTTTTCTAACTTTTCCCCAAGAAAAAAGATTTATAATATTGTTTTCATCCATAGTTTTGGTTCTCATGGGTTTTGTTTACAAATAGTTTGTGTTACTTATTAAATATTTGGAAGATTTTTTGTCTGTAAGCAGAGGAATGATAAGATTCTAAATTGTGCTAAAATAGAGGTAGATAATCCAAGGCATTGGCTGACAAGTCATGTTGATGTTATTTCATTTAGGAGAAAATAACAGATGTTTTCCCACAGGGTATTCACAGAGCTCACTGAACCAGTTTTTAATTGTCTCAGTAAAAGATTCAGGAAGTGTATAGTTACATGGACAATTTATATACACTTAGAGTCTTGCATGTCCTAAACATTTCTTCTTCACTAGAAAGCAATAACATCATCTGACTGTTTTATGAAAGCTGTATTCCTCAGCATTATGTTTGTGGGCAAAGAGCTCAAAGCAAGGAAAAATTCAAAATGCTCTCTAGGTAGCTGTTATTTGAAAAACCAGAGCACTGTGCTTTTGTGTGTGTGTGTGAAAAATTACCACAAAGTCTTGAGGCCAATTGATTATCTTATTTTTTTTTTACAGAAGATTGAAAAACTTATTCATTTCTCAGTACAATTTTATACTCATCAAATCCATCTGACTTTTGAATAGATCTACAGTGGATTCCAAAATTTCAGCTTTTCTAAGGACCTCTGGTAGCGTGATGATTATGAGTCGGGCTGCTAACCTCAGGGTCAGCATTCGAAACTACCACCTATTCCACAGCAAAAAGATCCTCATCTGTTCCCATAAAGATTTACAGCCTCAGAAACCCTATGCAGAGTCGCTATGAGTTGGGACTGACTCTGTGGCACACAAGCATCACCACCACCACCAATATTGTAGTAGAGCAGTCCTGGTGTGGTTCTGCAGGAAAATGTGCTTGACTGCAAGATTGGTTTGAACCATAAGGTCGGTAGTTCAAACCCACCCGTCACTCCTTGGAAACCTTACATAGGGTCACAATGAGTTGGAACTGACTCAATGGCATTTAACAACAACAACAATATTGTAGTAGTCATTAGAATAGTTAGTTAGTTCTATTCTAAGAATCCCAATCACCTGCCATAGAAAATTGGGACATGTTCAACTTTTCAATTGATTTATTCATATACGATACTAGAAAAACCCAGAATTAGGGCTCTTCAAAGTCTCTCCCCATGATCATGATGTTGTACAACAGAAGATATCATTGTATTTGCAATTTATTTGGAGTAGGAAGTAGCAAGCCTTGGATGATCAGTTTCTAACATGCAATTGCTATGGGAAATAAATGATAAATGAGGATAGTGGTACCAAGATTATAAATGAGGCACATAGATACAGAATTGTTATTTCATAAAATGTGAAGAATATGGTATTTATTGAATATTAAACATTGAAAGAGAGTGAAGAGTTAAAGTTAATGCTCAGATTAGTCTTGGTCAAAACTTATCTGCATGAGCACTTGTCACATTGGCTTGTTATTATTACACTGAATGCCAGGCAAACTCCTATATCAGTGCCTTTGAATTTGCTGGAAGCACTCACTTATGCATGCCATGAAATTTGGAAGACAGCTACTTGACCAACTGACTGGAAGAGATCCATATCTGTGCCCATTCCAAAAAAAAAGTGTTTCAACAGGATGCAGGAATAATCAAACAATATCATTAAAATCATATGCAAGTAAAATATTGCTAAAATATTCAAAAAAAACTTACAGGAACTGCAGAAATGAAAACTGGATTCAGAAGAGGATATGGAGCGAGAAATATTATTGCTGATGTCAGTTATATCTTGACTCAAATAAGAGACTACCAGAAAGATGTATTACTGTGTTTTATTGACCATGCAAAGACATTGTCAATGAGGATTATTACAAATAATGGCTGACAATGA
>NW_006408631.1:4854927-4855595 GCF_000296735.1 Chrysochloris asiatica
CAGAAAGTAAAGAATACCAGAAAGATGTTTACCTGTGTTTTATTAACTACACAAAGGATTTTGATCGAGTGGATCATGAGAAACTATGGACAAAATTGCAAAGCATGAGTATTCCTGAACACCTAATTGTGCTCATGAAGAATCTGTACATGGACCAAGAGGCAGTTGTTCGAACAGAACATGGGACACATCGAATGGTTTAAAATTAGGAAAGGTGTATGACAGTGTTGTATTCTTTCACCATACTTTTCTGAGCAAATAATCCAAGAAGCTGGGAAGAAAATGTGGCATCAGAATTGGAGGAAGACTTATTAACAATCTGCAATAGGCAGATGATGCAACTTTGCTTGCTGAAAGTGAAGAGGACTTAAATACTTACAGGTGAAGATTAAAGAGCAGAGCCTTCAGTATGGAATGCATCTCAATGTAAAGAAAACAAAAATCCTCACTATTGGACCAATAAACAACATTCTTATCAACAGAGAAATGATTGAAGTTGTCAAGGACTTCATTCCTCTTGGATCAAATGACATATTGCATTAGGCAAATCTGCTGCACAAGACCTTTTACAAATGTTGAAGAGCAAAGATGTCAGCTTGAGGACTAAGGTGCGCCTGACCCAAGCCATGGTATTTTCAATAACCTCTTATGCATGTGAAAGCTGGACA
>NW_006408631.1:4855695-4857416 GCF_000296735.1 Chrysochloris asiatica
TTTTCGGTATGGATTGAAACTCAATATAAAGAAAGCAAAAATTCTCACAACTCCAAACAGCAACATCATGATAAATAGAGCAAATATTGACGTTGTCAAGGATTTTGTTTTATTTTGAACCACTATCAATATACATGGGACAGTAGTCAAGAAATCAAACAATGTATTGCCATGGGCAAATCTGCTGCAAAAGTCCTTTTTTAAGTGTTCATAAACAGAGATATCATTTTGAAGACTGAGGTTAGCATTACTGAACCCATGATATTTTCAATTGCTGCAAATGCATGTGAAAGCAGTGAATAAGGAAGATGAAGAAAAATTAATGTCTCTGAATCATGGTGCTGTTGCAGCATATTTAATATATCATGAACTTGCTTAGGAAAAACAAATCTGTTGTGGAAGAAGAAAAGACAGATGCTCCCTAAGGAGCCAGGACAGTGAGACTTCATCTCACGTACTTTGGACTTGTTATCAGAATGGACAAGGACCTGGAGAAGGACATCATACTTACCAAGATAGAGGGTCAAAGCAAAGATGAAGAATCTTAATGATAAGGACTGACACATTGTCTGCAACAATGGACTCAAACATAGCAGAATTGTTTCTATAGCACAGGACCAAGCAGTGTTTCATTCTATTGTATTTGGAGTTGCTCTGAGTTGAAACTAACTCCATGGCATCTAAAAACAACAACAATGATACTCTGTCTTCCATTTTCCCAGATATATCCATGACTTAAGGAGCTCTGGTAGTGTAGTGGTTACGAATCAGGCTGCAAACTGCAAGGTCAGCAGTTCGAAACTACCAGCTGCTCCATGGGAGAAAGATGAGGCTTTCTGCTCCTGTAAAGATTTTACAGCCTTGAAAACCCTGTTCAGGGTCGGAACCGACTCGACGGCACTTACCAACAACAACAAAATCCATGATTTGCTCCTTTTCTAGGTCAAGTCTTTGCTAAGAAGTTAACTTCTCGATAAGAAATTCTATTAATCACCTATATAAATTTGCACACATTCCTCATTTTACCATTGTAGATGACTAGAAATTTAATGGAGCCATTACAATGATGGGTGAATAAGTAGATGAGCTCAACTTTGAATGTGTTATTTGTTGTTATTAGGTTACATCGAGTAGGTTCCACCTAATAGTGGCCCTATGCACAACAGAACGGAACACTTTCAAGTCCTGCACGATTCTTGCAATTGTTTTATTTGAGCCTACTGTTGCTGCCACCATGTCAATCCACCTCATTGAAGGTCTTCCTCTTTTTCACTGATCCTCTACTTGCCAAGCATGATGTCCTTCTCAAGGGACTTATCCCTCCTGATGTCATGCCCAGAGTATGAAAAATGAAGTCTCCCCATGCTTGCTTCCAAGTAACATTCTGACTATACTTCTTCCAAAACATGGTATTTTTAATATTCTTCACCAACCCAATAATTCAAATGCATTGATTTTTCTATAGTGTTTCTTATTCATTGCCCAGTTTTCACACACATATGAAGTGATTGAAAATGTCAGGCATTAGTCAGGCACACCTAAGTCCTCAAATTGGCATCTTTGCTCTTTTACACATTAAAGAGGTCTTTTGTAGCTGATTTGCTTAATGCAGTATGGTCTTTGATTCCTTGACTTCCAAAAGTGTCATTTTAGATCCAAGCAAAATGAAGTCTTTGACTACTTCAATCTTTTCTCTGTTTATCATGATGTTATGTATAGGT
>NW_006408631.1:4858611-4859988 GCF_000296735.1 Chrysochloris asiatica
ATTGCTGCCAACACTGTAGCAATCTACCTAGTTGGGGGTCTTCCTCTTTTTCTCTTACCCTCCAGTTTACTAAGCATGATGTCCTTCTACAGGGAATGCACCCTTCTAGCAACATGTATGAAGTATGAGAGAAGTCTCACTTGGCTTCTAAGGAGCATTCTGGTTGTATTTTTTCCAATATAGACCTATTTGTTCTTTTGACAGTCCATGGTACCTTTAATATTATTCTCCAACACCATAACTCAAATGCATCAGTTCTTCTCTGATCTGCCATATACAATGAATTACTTTTACATTCATAAGAGGCTACTGAAAATACCATGGCTAGGGTTATGTGCACCTTAGTCCTCAAATTGATAGCCTTGCTCTTGAACACTTTAAAGAAGTCTTGTGCAGCAGATTTGCCTAATGCAGTATGTCATTGGATTTCTTGACTGCTACTTCCATGAGTGTTGGTTGTGGATGCAAGCAAATGAAGTCTTTGACAATTTCAATCTTTTCCCCATTGTTCATGATGTGATTTACTGGTCAAGTTATGAGGATTTTTGTTTTCTTTACATTGAAGTGCAATCCATATTGAAGACTGTAGCCTTTATTTTTCATTAAGAAGTATTTTAATTCCTCTTCACTTTCAGCAAGCAAGGTTGTATCATCTGCATATCGAAAGTTGTTAATGAGCCTTCCTCCAATCTTGATGCAACTTTCTTCTTAATATAATACAGCATCTCAGATTAGTTGTTCAGCATACAGATTGAATACATACGGTGAAAGGATACAAACTTGTCACACACCTTTCCTGATTTTAAACCATTCAATATGCTCTAGTTCTGTTTTAACAACTGCCTCTTTCTTAGTTTATGAGCACATTTAACTGGTCTGGGATACCCATTCTTTGCAATGTTATTTGTAGCTTGTCAGAATTTACATAGTCAAAAACCTTCGCATAGTCAGTAAAGCATAGTAAACAACTTTCTGGTATTCTCTGCATTCAGACAAGATCCAGCTGATGTCAGCAATGATATCCCTAGTTCCATGTACTTTTCTCAATCCAGCTTGAATTTCTGGCAGTTTTCTGTCAATGTATTGTGGCAGTCTTTTTTTAAATTATATTTAGCAAAATTTTACTCGCATGTGATGTTAATAATACTATTTGATGACTTTTTTATTCCACCAGGTTCCTTACTTTGGAAGGACACAAAAATGGATCGTTTCCAATTACATGGCCAGGTAGCTGTCTTCTAAATGTCTTGGCATATGAATGAACATATCCCGTGTTGTATCAGTTTATTGAAAGATTTAAATTTGTATTCCAACAATTCCTGAAGCCTTGTTTTTTGCCAATGTTTTCAGTGCAGCTTGGGCTCCTTTCAGTACAAC
>NW_006408631.1:4861553-4862714 GCF_000296735.1 Chrysochloris asiatica
AACAAACTGTGGAACAGACCATCAATTGTTCATATGGAAATTCAGGCTATGCCAAAGAAATGAAAATAAGTTCACAAGAGTCAAAATATGACCTTGAGTGTATCCCATCTGAATTTAGAAATACTCTGAAGAACAGATTTAATTCATTATACACTAAACACTGAAGACCAGAAGGGTTATGGGATGACATGAAGAGCATCATACAGGAAGAAAGCAAAAAGTCATTTATAAGACAAGAAAGAAAGAAAATATTTCAATGGATGTTAGAAAATACTCTGAACTTGCTCTCCAGCATAGAAATACTAAATCAAATGTAAGAAATGAGATAAAAGAGCTGAATAGAAAATTTCAAAGGGCTGCTCAAGAAAACAAATTCAAATATTATAACAAAATGTGCAAAGACCTGGAGTTTAAAATCAAAAAGAAAGGAACACTCAGCATTTCTCAAGCTGAGGGATCTGAAGCAAAAATTCAGCCCTTGACTTGTGACACTGAGGGATTCTAGGGACAAAATATTTAATGATGCAGAAAGCATCAAAAGAAGATGGAAGGAATATACAGAGTCACTGTACCAAAAAGAAATGGTCACATTCAAACATTTCAAGTGGTGGCATATTCTCAAGAGTCAGTGATACTGAAGGAAACTGTCCAACGTACATTAAAAGTATTGGTAAAGAACAAGGCACTGAGAATTGATAAAATGCAATGGAAATCTTTCAACAAACTAAAGCAGCACATGAGACACTCATTTATCTCTGCCAAGAAATTTGGAAGACAGCTACCTGGTCAACTGACTGAAAGAGATCCATATTTGTGCCCATTCCAAAGAGAGGTGATCCAACAAAATGTGGAAATGATCAGACAAGATTGCTAATATTCCAAGCAAGTAAAATTTTGTTAAAGATAATACAAAAATGGTTGCAACTGTACATTGACAGAGAACTGCCAGAGGTTCAACAGATTCAGACAAAGACATGGAATGAGGGATAGCATTGCTAACTTCAGATGGATCGTGGTAGAAAGCAGGAAATACCCAAAAGATGTTTACTTGTGCTTTATTGACTGCACAAAGACTTTTGATTCTGTGGAACATGACAAACTATAAACAGCACTGTGAAGAATGAGTATTCCAGAATACTTAATTGTGGTCATGAAGAACCT
>NW_006408631.1:4868063-4874813 GCF_000296735.1 Chrysochloris asiatica
CAAAAAAGCTAAAGAGGATAGAGAGAAACTCTGTTAATTGATGATATGTGGAGGAGATTATGATCAATGTAATGAAACAAGGTATATGAATGTTTGAATGTGAAACCGATGATGTGCCCTGAAAATTTTCACTCAATCCACAATAAAAACCTTAAAAAAAATTTTTTTTAAATAAAAAATAAATAAAGTGTTCAAAAGCAAAGATTTCAGTTTGAGAACTAAGGTGTGCCTGACCCATGTACATGCGAAAGCTGGACAGTAAATAAGGAAAACCGTCAAAGAATTGATGCTGTTGAGTTATGGTGTTGGAAAAGTATATTAAAATACCGTGGCATGCCAAAAGAACAAGCAAATCTGTGTTGGGGAAAGTATAGCCAGAATGCTCCTTGGAAGCCAGGATGGTCAAACTTCGTCTCTCATTCTTTTAATATATTATCAGAAGGGACCAGTCCCTGGAGAAAGATATCATTTTTGGTAAAGTGGAAGGTGGGATAAAAAGAGGAAGACCCCCAACAAGATGGATTGACACATGGCAGCAGCAATGGAGTAGTGATGTGAGGTTACACAGGACCAGGTAGTGTTTTGTTCTGTTGTGCATAGGGTCACTATGAGTTGGTACTGATTCGATGGCACATAAAAACACATAACAGAAACAACAACAATGTCAATTCAGAATAGGTTTCAGTGGAGTTTCCAGACAAGATTGGTTGCGAAGAAAGTTTTGCTGATCTGCTTCCATAAATCACTAAAAATCCTGTGGATCAGAATGATCCAAACAAAACTGATCATGTGTGGCTCAGGACTGGGTAGTGTTTTATTTCTTTGTGCCTGGGGTCACCATGAGTCAGAGAGCATCTTGACAACAGCTAACACTTGTGTGGTTGAAGTCCTAGTACAGCACTGTAGGATAAGCACTGGACTGCAAGGTTAGTTTGAACCACAAGATCGGCAGTTTGAACTCACCATCCGCTCCTCAGAAACACTATATACGATTGCTATGTGTCAGAAAACGACTTAATGGCATTTAACAACAACATACTACTGAATAACCTTTTCTTCCCGCTATGCTTTTTAAAAACCTCACAGACAGGGGTTTCAAAAATCCATAGACACATGGCATTGAAAGTTAATAAAATTTTTCCACAAAAGTTTTGAAGCCTCCCCATTTGTGTTGGGTGTGTTTCTGTATATACACATGTACATACAAGGAGCTCTGATGGTGCAATTGTTAAGCTCTCAGCTGCTGACAAAAAAATTGGTAGTTCAAAACGACCACCTGCTTGATGAAGAAATAGATAGCAGTCTGCTTTTGTAAAGTCTTACAAAGCTTTGAAAACCATTGGAGCAGTTCTACTCTGCTGTATAGTGTAGCCCTGACTTGTAATAGACTAGACGGGTGTGAGCATTTAATGTATTATGCAGAAATTCAAATATATGTATATGTGTGTGTGTGTACATACATGTTTATGTATATACTTATAACATTTCAGGGAATTATAGAATACTCCAATCTGTGACGGTTTTCTAGAAAACAAAAAATTGTAATTTCTATAGGTAAAGCAACAAACAACAAAACTAAAAATCAGTATCTGTCAAAACCATAATTTAATAGCATGGAGTAAGCAGGAAAAAAGTTAATTCTCTTATATAAAACCAGTTTCTCTATGCAAGCAAGGGAAGTCTAGACTTGTCTAATTTCACTAATTGCGTGGGCTTTGGTACTCCTGGGATTTATAAGTGTCAGAAGGTCAAAATACCAGGTACAGATAAGTGAAAGCATGTTCACATAAACTAGCAATTGGGTTCTGATATTGTGGATATTTTTTATTAAATGAAAAGGTGGTAAAGGAAGATAACTCAAGGGAATGCCAAGTTAAAAGCTGGTAGCAGCAAGAGAGCATAGAGTAAACAATCATTAAAATCCTGTGAGGATTTCTTCTTTGAAACAGCTTAACAAGGCTTCCTGACAACTGACCTCGTGGTCTTATCCAATTTTTCTAGTATTGATTCTCCTCCGGAGACCTCAGTTCACTGCTAGCTGTACATTTGCATCCATTATACAATTCACCAAAATCCCTGATGCGCATGGAAGTTTGCTGTAGACACAGAATGCTCTGTAAACAGACATCTTTCAGAATGGGCCTGACTCTTCATACATTTCTGCTGAAATTCAGAATAGGTTGTCTTACGTATGTCCCTTTCCTCTCATATTTTCTGTCTCTCCAATGTGCTCAAGTTTTGAACAATCTGGAGTCAGCCACTAGCTGATCTGTCCTTCACAGCTTCTCCAGTCCTTGCAGGAGAAAAGCTCAGTGACAGGTATCCTGGAATTAACATATGTTGGAACTGGGAGGCAAAAGAGAAGTGCTGTGTGTAGGGGAGCAGAAGAGAAGTGTTGAGGTCTGCTTTAAATAGTTCAAAATCATTGGCTTTTAGGATTCAAATTTCATTTTTAATTCATTTATTGATTGCATTATAAGAACAATACAGTGGTAAAAATTAAAAGAATATAGAATGTAAATTCTTTTTCTGAATCGTCCCTAAATCTATACACTTTGATGTGCTTCTTTCTAGAACAATTTTATGTATATACATAGATACATATGTATGTATACAATTTTTTGTATACATACACATAAAATTGTATACCCTACCCATATACATAAAATTGTATACCCTACCCACAACCCTTCTCTTCTGCCTCCCAGTTCCGACAGAGATGTTATTTCCAGGATGCCTGTAACTGGGCTTTACTCCTACAAGGACTGGAGATGCTGTGAAGTCAGCTAGTGACCGACTCCAGATTGCTCAAAACTTGAGCACATTGGAGAGAAAGAAAATATGAGAAGAGAGGGGCTTATGTAAGACAACCTACTCTGAATTTTCAGCAGAAATGTATGAAGAGTCAGGCCCATTCTGAAAGATGTCTGTTTACAGAGCATTCGGTGTCTACAGCAACTTTCCATGTGTATCAGGGTTGTTGGTGAGTTGTATAATAGATGCAGATGCACAGCTAGCAGTGAACTGAGGTCTCCGGAGGAGAATCAATACTAGAAAAACTGGATGAGACCATGCTATACAGGGTCGCTATGGGTCGGAATCAACTTGATGGCACTTAACAACAACAGCAATATATAAATATATATACTCAAGTGCTGTTGCCGTTATTAGGTACCCTCAGTTTGTTCCTACACAAGAGAAAGAAACACTGCCTGGTCCTGCACACTTTCACAATTATTGCTATGTTTAAGTCCATTCTTACAGCCACTGAGTCAATCCAGCTCATTACAGTTCTTCCTCTTTTTTGCTGATGCTCTACCCTACCAAACACGTTTTCTCTTCTTGCAGTCCATGGTGCATTCAACATTCTTCATCAATACCATAATTCAAATGCATCAGTTATTCTCCAGCCTTCCTTATTCATTGCTCAGCTTTCACATACATATGAGCCAATTAGTCGTGGAGCTTATGTGAATTTATATATAATTTACATACAATATAATACACAATTCTTATGTTTAAGATTCAGTGAGTTTTGACAAGTGCATACCTTTGAGTAACCATCGCCCCCATAAAGAATTAGGAATCATCTATCATCCCAGAAAGTTCCCTTATACCTTTTTCCAAAGAATCCACCTGAACAAATCTTTACAGTGAGGATCATTCCCACCTCCTCCATACACAGAGTAGACAGGGATGGATAACTTGGACATTGGCTACCCAAAATGGGGGGTGGGGAGGTGGGCTACAAAGGCAAGAAGTGACTGGCTTACAAGCTTTCAAGAGGGAGATTAGATCCAGAGGGCGTGGAGGAAGATAGAATCTCCACTGAGTAGTATCCAAGCTGTCTGGGTGGGGCTAATGAAAGGAGATGGAGATAGGTCACTTGTGATACAATGGTGAATAATTGTTATCAGGACTGACTGTGAGGATTGGAGATGTAAAAGTAGACATTTTGTAGCCAAAACAGGGGAGTGATTGACTTTGCAATCCAGGAGCGGAGGTTCCTGGAACCATCACGAGAGAAGAGCGGAGTGCGAGACACTATCCAGAGAAGCAGTGACGCCAGAGATGGAGGCAGAGATGACGACATAGAGAGATGGAGTGGCCGGGGACTCTAGATCCAGAGAGGGAGAGGGGCTGTGTGCTGAGTACCAGGGGGCAGGCTTGCAGAGTATACCCTTTGGTTGGTTGATGATGAATGGAGGAGACTGTAACCATGGCAATGAAAAAATATACAATAGGATGAATGTAAAGCTAATGTTCTCCCATGTAAACTATCATATAATTCACAATAAAATATTAAAATCATAATAATAATCCACCTTACTCTCACCAGGTAACCTCTGTTGTTGTTAGGTGCCATCGAGTCAGTACCAACTCATAGCAACCCTATGCACAACAGAATGAAACACTGCCTGATCCTGGGACAACCTCACAATCGTTGCTATGCCTGAGTCCATCAGCCGTCACTGTGCCAATGCGTCTCATTGATGGTCTTCCTCTTTTTATCCGACCCTCCACTTTAACAAATATGATATCCTTCTGCAGTGACTGGTCCCTCCTGACAATATGTCTGAAGTATGAGAGACGAATTTGGCCATCCTGGCTTCCATGGAACACTCTGGCTGTACTTCTTCCACCACAGATTTGTTTGCTCTTTTGGCAATCCCTGGTACTCTTAATATTCTCCTCTAACACCATAACACAAATACATAAATTCTGCCGCCTTCCTTATTCATTGTCTAACTTTCACATGCATATGAGGTTATTGAAAACACCATGGCTTGGATCAGGCACACCTTAGTCCTCAAATGGACATCTTTGCTCTTCAACACTTTAAAAAGACATTCTGTAGCAGATTAGTCCAAAGCAATATATCGTTTGATTTCTTGACCACTGCTTCCACGATTGTTGATGGTTGATTCAAGCAAAATGAAGTCTTTGATAACTTCAATCTTTTTTCCATTTACATGGATGTTGTTTATTGGTCCAGTTATGAGGATTTTTGTTTTCTTTGCATTGAGATGCAACCATATCGAACGCTGTGGTCTTTGATATTCATCAGTATTTTAAGTCCTCTTCATTTTCAGTAAGCACAGTTGTATCATCTGCAAATCGGAGTTTGTTAATGAATCTTCATCCAATCCTGAGGCCACAGTTTTCTTCTATAATCCAGCTCCTCAGATTATTTGCTCAGCATAAAGATTGAATAAGTATGGTGAAAGAATACAACCCTGGCACACACCTTTCCTATTTTAGACCATTCGGTGTTCCCTTGTTCTGCTAGAACAACTGCCTCTTGGTCTATGTACTAGTTTCTCATGAACACAACTAAGTGTTCCAGAAACTCAAAATGAAGAAGTAACCCCTAGTTTGATTTTAAATATCATGGATATGTTTTGTCTTTTTTAAAACTTCATATGTTTTTTATCTATGGGTCCCTTTGTTCAAGACAAAACAACTTTAAATTTCCTTCATGTCGTTGCATTAGTCAGTAGTGTGTTCCTTGTTTGGGCTGAGTAGTATAGGCATTCCTTAAGTTAAAGACACTCAGTTTACGGACAACTGCTATTTGCTTTTTATTCTAAATTTGCCCTCATTTTGAAATGAATGACTCAATCTTACTTGCAACAAATTTGGCTTAATTTCACAATCACCTACATTTCCTGAATATGCAACTTTGAAATCACTGAAAGCCTTCACTATTATTCCTTTGGGTTTCTGAGGTTACAAATCTTTACAGAAGCAAATTGTCTCATCTTTCTTCTACAGAATGACTGATGGGATCAAACCACCTTCCCTGAAGCTAACTCAAATGCTTAACCCACTGCACCAAGGGGATTCCTTTCGCACTAAAGTAAGGTTAAATAAGAACCAGATGCACCTGTTCTGACCTACCTACAAATTCAACTTAGGAACATTCTTAGAAAAAGATCTTGCATGTATTACCTGTATTGTGTATTTTATAAACTTTAAACACATTTTATGAAAATGTGTTTAAAGCTTTATCCTATTGGTGGACCTTTACACACATTTTTAAACACAAATGAGATTACACTATACAGCTTGCCTTGTAACTTTTTTTCCCCCTTTTTTCCAAACAGAATTATATCCTTGACATACTTCCATAAATCTCTATACTGATTTACCTGATTCTTTCCTAGGGTAGCAAACACTTCACATATTTATGCATTTTTCAAAATTAAAATAGTTTTGTGGATGGAAATAGTGCTTGCAAATGGCTGCAAAAATTAACATGGTAAATAAGTGTCTAAAATCAAAATTAAAGTATCTAAATGAAAACAAAATTCTTCCTAAATTCCAAAACCCAAGTTTTATTAACAAGATATAGTTACATCCAATATTTGGTTAAAACAATATTATTAATATCACACAAAAGTAAAATTTTGTTGAAGATAGTTCAAAAATTTTTGCAGCAATTTATCAACAGAATTTCAAACCAAAATCAAAAGAGAACATGGAATGAGGGATATCATAGCTGATGTCAGATGTATCTTGGCTGAAAGCAGAAAATACCAGAAAGATATTTAACTATGTCTTACTGACTATGCAAAGGGACTCATCTGTGTGGATCATAACAAAGTGCAGAAAACATTGGGAAGAATAGGGATTCCAAACACTTAATTGTGCTCATACAGAACCTGTACATAGATCAGGAGGAAGTTATTAAAATGGAAAAATGGAATACTGCTTGGTTTAAAATAAGGAAAGATATGATTCAGGGTC
>NW_006408631.1:4892509-4913685 GCF_000296735.1 Chrysochloris asiatica
AATCAATGTAATGAAACAAGCTATATGAATGGTTGAATGTGAAGCTGATGATGTGCCCTGTAAACTTTCACTCAATCCAAAATAAAAACATTTAATTAAAAAAAAAAAGAGTTAAAAAAAAGAGATGATTCATCAAATAGTTGGTATATAATTAATGACGGGAGGAAAGGAAAGAGATGTGACCTTGATCTGAATAAGATGCTGAGATTGATGTAAAATATTCCACTGATCTGTATTTCAAACCCTCATCTTCTCTGTTCCCTCCTCTTTGAATTACCCACCTCCAGATGTCCACACAGCATCCTCACTTGGATAGACCAGAACTCCCATAAGCCAACAAATTTACTGTTCCTTTTATCCTCTATTCCACAAATCACTGCCCTTCTTTTATCTCAAACATAAAGGCATCTCTGCCTCCTCCTGTCCTTCAACTCCCACTAGTTTCTAATTACATCAACTAGACTACACCCTCATTCAGTCCTGCCTGGATCACTGCCAAGCTTCCAAATGAATTTCCCTACTTTCATTTTCTCACCACTACAGAGCAGGACATGAATAAATTCTATCTAAAATTGATAAATTAATATGTCGATCACAATGCAGCTATCATTGGCTGCTTTAGACCTGCTGAAAATACTATTCTTAGGTCAATTCCATGTTCCATAAATTACAAAGGATCTATTTAACAATTACTTTTTCAACTCCTTTTGATTTTTCAAGACCCATTAAGTTACTTGTATTGTTGTTGTTAAGTGCCATTTAGTTGGTTCCAACCCACAGCGACCCTATATAGGGTTTCCAAGGAGAACCTAGTGAACTTGAACCACCGACCTTGCAGATCAAACCAACTTTGCAGTCCAGCATATTAACCCATATCCCCACATCAGGCCTCCAAGTTGCTTTTAAGTGCATGTAATATATCTAAGGAGCTCTGGTGATGCAGTGGTTTTAAGTACTGGACTGTTAACCAAAGACTGGCAATAAATCTGCCCAACAAATTTGGAATGAATTGGAATGAACTGGATTGCAGTGGGGTGGGTGTGCAAGTGGTGGGGAAAGGTCATGCATATACAACAACAGTACAGCCAATTAAATAGGCCATAGAAGATCTGGACTTCCTTGGAGTAAAAGCCATATTCTCAATCTAGAAATCATCTTTCAATTTTAAATTCTGAGGGGGTTGATGAGGAAAGAATGACATTGAAAAGCGCCTGTTGTATTTGTATCTGGACTTCTAATGTGGTGCTGTAGATAAGCACTGGGCTTCAAATCATGAGGTCAGCAGTTCAAACCCATCAGCTGCTCCTCGGAAACCCTATGCAGGGTCGCCAAGGGTCAGAACTGACTCAACAACTCTTAACAACAACAATATTTGTATCTGGAGTCCCTAGATGGTGAAGGTGGATTACATGATTGGCTGCTATTTGAAAGGTTGGAGGTTAAAGTTCACCCAGAAGCACCTCAGAATTGGTGATCTAGTTCCAAAAGCCTCAGCCATTGAAAACTCCACTGATGAGAACTCTACTGTGACTTACATGGGGTCACCATGACTTAGAGTCAGCTGTTGCCAATGGGTAACTGACAACAACAACATATTTTTGTTTACTGGGATGAGGCCTGACAGATTAAAGCCCCCACTTATCTGTTTATGAATCTTGCTACTTGTTATCCAAAGACTTTTATTAACTAAACTCACTATAAAATGCCCAGCTTTAATCCACATTTTCAAAAGGCCAAACCTTGTGTGCCGGTAGGTGTTTAAATAATATTATTTCAGTCAAATAACTACAGTCTACTTGGTAGCTAAAAAACATCAAAATGCTAAAGGAGAAATAGATTCATTTTGGTAGAAAACAGATAGCCAAGACTATATTATCATGATGTTAACCTAATGCCATCCAAATCATAGCAAACCTACATAGGGTTTCTAAGATTGCAAATATTTACAGGACTTGGTGGTGGTGGTGGTGTGTGCCATTGAGCCAGTTCCAACTCACAGTGACCCTATGTAAGGATTCCAAGGTGGGCTTCAACTGCTGCCTAATTCATAGTGAATATGATGTTAGTAAATACTTAATGCTTACTCAGAGATCAATAGTCTAAGAACAAGAAGAAACCATCTCAGTACCTCCAGTCTCAGTTAAATATTGAGTTTTTAGAAGTCTGTTTAAACAATGTTCTAAAAGTATCTTTCAAGAAGGTCTTTAAATGCACAAAATCTTTGTGGGATGGCAGTGCCTAGGACAGGTCCTGCCTGAAGAGACACATAGGATGAGAATAGAGTGACAGGTTTCTGAGCTCAGAGATAGCTCCCTCCATCCTACAGCAATTCTGTGCACTCAGGACAGGGTGACATCAAAATGACAGTGTTCCCAAATGCATATTTCATACACTCAGAATTAATGTAGACTTATGAAGAGTTCTAACTGACACTGTCCACAATAGGCATAGGAAAATCAGATGACAGATGTATTCATTATAAGAAAAAGACTTTATCTGAATGCATTGATGTAATAATTAATTAAGGAATTTTGAAGTATTCTCTTTTAAACTTAGTAAAATCATTCCATGTATGTATGTATGTATATATACAGTTGTTGTAAAGTGCTGTTGAGTTGATTCTGATTCATAGCGACCCTGTATAGGGTTTTGGAGGAATAACTAGTAAGTTTGAATCACTGACCTTGTGGTTCAAACCAGCTTTGCTGTCCAGTGCTTATCCTACAGCACCACACCAGGACTTCCATATTATACAGGTGAGTCAAAATTTTTCTGCAATCTGGCTGTAGAATTTATTTTAATCAACTTTTAGAAAAGACAAATACGTCATTTTTCAACATAATCCCCTTGCTTTTCAATATATTTTGTCCATCTGTCAACAAGCTTTCTTATTACTGTATTAAAAAATGTTTTCCGCTGAGCTTCAAGCCACTAATGCACAGCTGTCTTCACTTGTTCATCAGAAGTGAATCTTCATCCTCAAAGAGCTGCTTTCAGGTGACCAAAAAGGTGAAAGCCCTATGAAGTAAGATTAGGACTATAGGAAGGTTTTGTGGTGTGGGCAAATGTGTATGGACATGCATTGTTATGCAAGATCACAAAGCCCTTGCAGAGCAGTCCTCTGTGCTTACTGTGAAGTTTAGGCTTCAGCTCTTCAGGGAGCATCTCACTGTAAGGAGCACTATTGATTGTTGAACTTTTTCCTGCTAGTTTTCCAATACTGGCCCTTGAGAATCTCAGAAAACTGTAAGCATCAATTTTCCAGCTAATGGTTGACTTCTGAGCTTACTCTTGATGGATAATTGAGGATGTTTGCATTCAATACTCTGCCATTTACTCTCAGGCTCGTAGTGATGAATGCATTGTTCATCATCAGTAACAATTTTTTTTTTTAAAGAAACATTTATATTCCTTTAAGTATAGGTCCAAATTTTGTTTGCAGATGTCCAAATGCTTCTGTTTATGCTCTTCTGTGAGTTGTTTCAGTACCCACCTCACACACATTTTTTGAAACCCAAGTCTGTTGTGGCTGATTTGCAAATGATTTGCCACATAATCCACTGTCACCCATCTGCTTGACAAAATCATTTCATGTGCACACTCAATGTTATCATGTCATCAGTGGTTGATGGGGACAGGCATTTTAATATAACTGGAGTGTGGATAAGTTTTGACTCACCCTCGTGAATACATGTGTGTTATTGCTGTTGTTGGTTTTTAAGGAGTGACTGATGAACTGCCAACTTTGCGCTTTGAACCGACTTTGTAGTCCAGCGCATTAATCCACAGCACCACACCTAAGTGCTGTCAAGTCATTTTCAACTCATAGAGACCAAGTATAGGGTTTCTGATGAGTGGCTGGTGAACTTGAACCACCAACCTTGCAGTTTAAACCAACCTTGCAGTCCAGCGCATTAATCTACTGCTCCACACCAGGATGCCATACATATCCAAAATTCATTGCCTTGAAGTATTTTCTGACTTCTAGCAACTCTGTATAGCATTTTGAAGGCTGTAAATCTTTGTTGTTGTTGTTGTTGTTGTTAAGTGCTGTAGAGTCTGGTTCCTACCCACACAGACCCTGTATATAGTTTCCGAGGAGCAGCTAGTAAGCTTGAACCACCAACCTTGCGGTTCAAACCGACTTTGCTGTCCAGAGCATTATCCAGCAGTGCTGGTTAGAGGAGCAGAGTGTTTTAAATTTCCTATGGAGACCAAAGTTAAAATGGTTCCAAATCATCAGCATCCCTCTGTCACACACACACAAACATGAAATTCCCCAGCATGGTGGTTTAGGAAGAATAAGTCGTACTTCCAGCTTTCCTGAGTGGGCCCTCTACCAACTGTCCACTGACCCACAAAGGCAACCAAACTCCAGAGCGATCATCAGTACCTGCACCAGAAAACAGACATTTCTCTATATATCAGCTACTGGAGTCAGGGAGTCGACCACCAGCATGTCTATGTTTCTGTGTGTCTATGTAGCTATATCTGTCTCCCTAATTTATAAGAATAAATTGCCCTTCTTGTTTTCTTAAACTGAATTGTTGTGTACCCCTGAAGAGAGCCTATCAATAATACATGCTATATATAATTGTGATTAAAAATTGTTTACTATCTCTCTTACTTGCTAGACTGCAAATTCCCTAAAGTAGAGACCATATCTTTCTATTTATCAGTGTAATCACAATGCTGTGACTTGCACATATTAAGCTTTCAAAAAATGTTTTGGTGTTGTTGCTGAAAGAATGGTGCCATTTCATTTAACATAGGAAAATAAAGAAGGAGTCATATGTGAAAGGAAAGATAAAAGACCTATTGCTCAGATATCTAGGCTCCAGATATCAAATAGGGTCAGGAAAGAGATTGCATTTTGAACATGAATAATATTGACTAAGAAAAAAAGATGGGAAAATACAAAATTAGATCACAAAAACAAGTGAATAAATACAATCTAATTCAGTTGTATTTTCATCTAATTCACTGTATTTCATCTAATACAATGAACGAAAGAACTGATAAACAGAGCAGAGTGGCATTTCCCAGAGAGGTTGAAAAATAGGCAAAAACAGTCTTTTATTAATGCAAGGTGTCCATAGCATTGGATCTGGCTCATAGCAACCAAGAATTCACAACAGAATGAAATGTTACCCGGTTGTGTGCCTGCCTCACAATTGTCACACTTTGCTGCCACAATGTCAATCCATCTCTTTGGGCATCTTCCTCTTTTTCACTAACCCTTCACTTTACTAAGCAAATGTCCTTCTCCAGGGACTGATCCCTCCTGATAATATGTATATATATGACGTATGAGAGACGAAGTCTTGCCGTCCTTGCCTCCAAGGAGCATTATAGCTATATCGTTTCCAATACAGACTTGTTTGTTCTTCTAGCAATCCATGATACTTTCAATATTTTTCTCCAGCACTATAACTCAAATACATCAATTCTTCTACAGTCTTTCATACTCATTGTCAGACTTGCAAATACATATGAGATGATTGAAAAATGATGGCTTGGGTAAGGTGCACCTTAGTCCTTATTTGCTCTTGAACAATATAAATAGGTCTTATGCAGAAGATTTACCCAGTGAAATACATTGTTTGATTTCTTGATTACTGCTTCCAAGAGTGTTGATGTTTCCCTATAGGATGAAGTCTTTGACAACTTCAATCTTTCCTCCTTGTATCATGAAGTCATTGGTTGGACCAGTAGTAAGGACTTTTGTTTTCGTTACACTGAACACAAAAACTGAAGGTTGGGGTCTTTGATCTTCATCAGTAAGTATTTTTAGTCCCTTTCACTTTCAACAAGCAAGGTTGTTAATATCACAGGTTGTTAATAAGTCTTCCACCAATCCTGATGCCACATTCTTCTTCGTATAGTTCAGCTTCTAAGATTATTTGCTCAGCATACAGATTGAGTAACTATGATGAAAGAATGGTGCTGTTTCATCTAACAGGGGACAATAAAGAAGGAGCAGGTGTGATAAGAAAGAAAAGAGGCCTAGAGTTCAGAGATCTGGACCTCAGCTATCAAATGAGGTGAGGAATTGAAAGAATGTATTTTAAGTCTGGATAAAATTGACAAAAAAGTGAAAAAATGAAATGAGAAGATACAACACTAAACCGGCACATACATTTTCTGATTCTAAACCATTCAATATCCCTTTGTTCTGTTTGAACAACTATCTTTTAGTCTATTTACAAGTTTCTCATGAATGTCCATTCTTCACAATGTTATGAATAGCTTGTCATGACCCACACAGTCAAAAGCTTTTGCATAGTCAATAAAGCACAAGTAAACATCTTTCAGGTAGTCTCTGTTTTCAGTCAAGATTCTTCTGATATCATCAATGATATTCCTAGCTCCACATCTTCTTCTGAATCCAGTTTGTGTTTCTGGCAGTTGCTTGTCAATGTACTGTTGGATTGGTTTATGGGTTATCTTGAGCAAATCTTTACTTGAATTTGGTATTATCGACATTATTCAATGATTTTCACATTCCATTGGGTTGTAGAATGGGCACAAATAAAGATTTCTTCCAATCAGTTGGTCAGGTAGCTGTATCCCATATTTCTTGTCAAAGATGAGTGAACATCTGCAATGCTGCATCAGTTTGTTGAAAGATTTCAATTCTTATTCTATTTCTGGAGCTGTGTTCTTTGTCAATGCCCTCAGTGTACCTTGGACTTCTTCCTTCAGTACCATTGGCTCTTGATCATATGCTACCTCTTGAAATGGTTGAATATCAAACATTTCTTTTAGATACAGTGATTCTGTGCATACCTCCCATCTTCTTTTAATGCCTTCTGCATCAAAACACTAATGATACGAATGACCAAAGACCAGAGAAGCTGTGGAATGACATGAAGAATATCATAGAAGAAAAAAGCCCAAGGTCATTAAAAAGATAGGAAAGACTATTGAATGATGCTGTCTGCATCATTCAATATTTTGACCTTGTTGTTGTTGTTAAGTGCTATCTAGTCAGTTACGACTCATAGCGAACCTGTATAGCATTTCCGAGGAGTGGCTGGTGAGCTTGAACCTCCAACCTTGTGGTTCAAACTGACCTTGCAGTTCAGCATAACACCAGGAATCCTTCAATATTGCAAGTCCAGGCTAGAATATTTTCTTTAGTTCTTTCAGTTAGAGAAATGCTGAGTGTGTTCTTCTATTTGGGTTTTCTATCTCTAATTCTTTGCATATTTCATTATTATAGTTGACTGTGTCTTAACAAGCTGCCCTTTGAAATTTCCTCTTCAACTGTTTGACTTCCTCATTTCTCCCATTCCCTTTAGCATCTCTACTCTGGAAAGCATGTTTCAAAGTTTCTTCTGACATTCATTTTGGTCTTTTCCTTCTTTCCTATCTTTTTAATGACCTTGTGCTTTCTTCTTCTATGATATTCTTGATGTCATTCCACAGCTCCTCTGGTCTTTGGTCATTCGTGTCTAATGCATCAAATCTGTTCCTGAGATGGTCTCTAAATTCCAGTGTGATATATTCAAGGTCATATTTTGGCTCTCATGGACTTGTTTTAGTTTCCTTCAGCTTCAGCCTGAAATTGCATATTAGCAATTGATTGTGTTCCATCAGTCTGATCTTTTTTTGACTGATGATATTGAGTTTTTCACCACTTTTTCCCACAGATGTAATCAATTTGATTCCTGTATAATCCATCTGGTGAGGTCCAGGTGTATAATTTACCTTTGCTGTTATTTTAAAAAGGTAGTTGCGTGAATAAATCATTGGTCTTGCAAAATTCTATTATGAGATTTCCAGCATCATTTCTATCATCAAAACCACATTTTCCAACTAGTGGTCGTCCTCTTTGTTTCCAACCTTCACATTCCAATCACCAGTAATTGTCAATACATTTTAATTGCACCTTTGATAAATATCAGACTGAGGAAGTTGGTAGCATTCTTCAATTTCATCATTACTGGCTTTAGTGGTTAGTACACAAATTTGAATAATAGTTGTAACACCTGGTCTTCCTTGTAGGTGCATGGATATTATGCTATCACAGACAATATTGTACTTTAAGATAGATGCTGAATGTTCTTTGTGATGATGAGCACGATGTCATTCCTCTTGAATTTTTTGTTCCTGGCATAGTAAACCACATGATTATCAGATTTAAAATGGCCAGTATCAGTCCATTTCAGTTCAGTGATGCCTAGGATACTGATCTTTATGTGTTCATTTTATTTTTTATAATTTCCAATTTTCCTAGATTTTTATTTCATTCATTCCATGTCTTTTTTAACTAATGGGTATTTTTATAACTGTTTCTTCTCATTTTGAGTTGTGCACCATCAGCAAACCAAGGTCCTGAAAGCTTTACTCCATTTTCTTCATCATGGTCAATTCTACTTTGAGGAGGCATCTCTTCCCCATTAACATTATGAATGCCTTCCAACCTCAAGGGTTCATCTTTGACACTATCTCTGACAATATTCTGGTGCTATTCATAATGTTTTCATCTTCTGGCACTATTTTTGACTCTGTCCCACTGCCATTCATAAGATTTTCAGTGGCCAAACGTTGTAAGTAGTCTGTCTCTCCTTCTTCCTAGTCTGTCTTAGTCTGGAAGCTCAGCTGAAACCTGTTCACCACGGATGACCCTGCTGGTATGCAAAATACTATGGTAGAGCTTCTAGCATCACAGCATCATGCAAACCACCACAGTATGACTAACAGATGAGTGATGGAAAAGTGGTCTAGAAAAGGGAAAATGGGAAGGATATTACAAGCAAGACAAAGGCTATGAACAAAGGCAAAGCATTAGAAAGCATGTGTGCTGTTTGGTGTTATTAAGAGCAAAATGACTCTTGTGCTAGCCAGCACTGAGCTATGGGCATCTCCCGGGATAACCGGTACAGCACTGTAAGACTGGATGCAAGAGAAATCCCTATCACAAGAAGTGGAACTGTGAGCTGGAATGCCTGGCTGCCAACACTAATCTGGACCTTTGCTACAGACACACAATTTGAGTTAGAGGAGGCAACAAGAAGTACCAAGCCCTAAGGCTGAATGTGGGGAACTTCTCCTGGGGCTCTGAGTATTATACTCACAAAATGAGAATCATCAATGTTGCCTACAATTCATCCAATAATGAGCTGTTCTGTGCCAAGACCCTGGTAAAGAACTGCAGTGTGCTCATTGACAGCACACACCAGCTGTGGTATGAGTCCCACTCCGCACTGCCTCTTGGCCACAAGAAGGGAGCTAAACTGACTCCTGTTTTTTAAACAAAAGCAAACAAAGAAAATTCAGGAAAAAATATGATGAAAGGGGAAAGAATGCAAACATCATCAGACTTCTGGAAGAGCAGTTCCAGCACAACAGGATTCTTCTGTGCATCCCTTCGAGGCCAGGCCGGTGTGGCTAAGATGATGGCTTTGTGCTACATGGTAAGGAGTTGGATTTCTAGCTGAGGAAAATCAAGGCCTGTGAAGGCACATAAATCCTTCCTCCTATCCATTACATGTATTAAAGGTGTTTATTCTAAAAAAAAAAAAAAAATTTATGCATTGACAATAACTGGTCAGAAGATGGGTTGGATGAGAGAGCTCAGCCCCTGAGTGTAAAGTCAGATCTGTGTTTAGAAGGTTACTAGATGGATCATCAGTTTGTAATATGTGTGTTTTAGAGTCCCTGGGTTTAGAAAAGTTGATAATTCAAACTTTTAGTTCCGGTAGTATAATGATCACAAATTGGCAAGTTCAAAAGTACCAGCCATTCTGTGGGAGACAGATGAGGCTTTCTGCTTCCATAAAGATCTACAGCCTCAGAAACCCTATACAGGGTCACTATGAGTCAGAACTGACTCCATGGCACACCACCACAAGAGGGCACCTTAGAAGATAGGCTAGGTGGCCTGGTTCCAAAAGGCTGCACCCTTGAAAATCCTTTGGAGAAGTTCTACTATGCACATATGAGGTTGCCGTAAGTCAGAATCAACTTGACAGCAACTAACAACTACAACAATGTAGATGATGGATTTGAAGGGGGAATGACTTCTAGAAGTTATATGTTGAAGGGATATATTCAGATGAATGGTGGGTAGAAGGCAAGACAGGATTCCTAAAGCAATCCATTAGTCAGTTGAATAAATAAATGAATGAATGAATCAGTCTGTACATTAATGAATAAATGATGAAACTTAAGTCAAGGAGCTTACACAGCTAGAAGGGAAAAAAAGATGAAATTGTTGACTGTTAGGAATTGATATGAAAAATTCAAATATTTAAATGGAAGGGAAAGAAACTATTTTTATATTCTCCATTTGGGGCTTGTCATAATACAATGTAAATCAACTAAAAAACACTTTTTTTTTTAAGTCAAAGAACAATATTCTGGTAATTTCTATAAAAGAAAACATTAAAAATCATTTAAACTATTTCAATGAAATTTTATTTTCCTGGCTAACAGTTTTACCTGTATTTATGAAATTTTCTTTTCTATTATGCTTTATTGTGCTTTGGGCATAAGTTTAGACAGTGAATTAGATTTTCAATTAACAATAACATATATTTCAGTGAAATTGCTTCCATTTTTCATATTATATCAGCATTCCCACTATTTCCACTCTGGTTGTTGCATTTCCATTAATTTAGCTTTCCTGCCACATCTTACCTTCTCATATTTGCTTTTAGGTTAATGTTGACTGTTCTTATATAGATAGCTTCTTAAAGGTGCAGATTTTTCAGGTGTGATACTGTTTCTTTTATCTGTCAATCTACTATTTAGCTGAAGAGTGAACTCCAGGTGTGGTTTCAGTGTATAGTCTAACGGATAATCATAAGGTGATAGTTCCCAGGGTTCCTCTAGTTTCTACCCATCCAATAAGTCTGGTCTTCTTGAGAATTTGAGTTTTGTTCTACATTTTGCTCTCTTTCTAACCAGGTTCAGAGTTGTTGTAGACCACCATCTAATTCTTCTGTTTCCAGGATAGATGAAACCTTGTTTTGTGTGGGCTATTAGTCCTCTAGACTTGTTCTTTGAGTGTTTGTTTAATTTTCTAATGGCCATAAAGCTACAGAATTCCAAACATGCTCAGATCCCCCAAATTATATATACTCCTAATTATATTTCTCACTTTCTAAAAAATATAATTGACCCATAACTTTATGCTACTATAAATACCTGTCTTTGTGATCTATATGTCAACCTCAAGTTCAAGATTTCTTGAGTTTGATTGGCTTCACATCTTTGGAGTGTCAAATGGATATTTATCAATGTTGATCCCATTAGGTATTTACTTCTGTCCCTAAGTAAGTAAACATGTAGGATTTTACAGCCAGGAAATTTACACTATTATCAAAGACATAAATAGGAACTCTACACATGGATCTCACAAGATGGAATACACAAGAATGAAATTGACTACATCTGTGGGAAATGACAATGGAGAAATTCAATATCATCAGCCAAAACAAACCATCAATTATTCACATGCAAGTTCAGACTGAAGCTGAAGAAATTTAAAATAAATCCATGAAAGCCAAAATAAAATCTTGAGTATATCGCTTCTGAATTTAGAGACTATCTCAAGAGTAGATTTGATGCATTAGACCTAATGCCCAAAGACCAGAGGAGTTGTGGGATGACATCAAAAACATCATTCATGAAGAAAGCAAGGGTCATTAAAAAGGCAGGAATGAGAGTAAATGGACCAAAGTGAATGTCAGAAGAGACTTTAAAACTTTTTCTGGAATGTGGAGCAGCTAAAGCAAATAGAAAAATAATGACCTAAATAAGAGTTAAACAGAAAATTTCAAAGGACAGATCTAGAAGACAACATAAAGTATTATAATGAAAATGTGCAAAGACCTGTAGTTAGAAAACCAAAAGGGAAGAACGAAGAACGTACTCAGCATTTCTCCAACTGAAAGAAATGAAGAAATTCAAACCTTGGGTTGCAATATTATAAAACTCTATAGGTAAAATTTTGAGCAATATAGGAATCATCAAAAGAAAATGGAAGAATTCACACAAAGTGACTCTACCAAAGAATTGGTCAACATTCAAACATTTCAGAGGTAACATATGATCAAGAAAGATGTATTGCATTAGGCAAACCTGCTGCAAAAGATCTCTTTAAAGTGTTAAAGTGCAAAGATGTCATTTTAAGGACTTTGGTGCACCTGACCCATTGTATGGTCTTTTCAATTGCCTTATATGCATATGAAAACTGAACAGTAGATAAGAAAAACAAGAAAAGAATTGATACCTTTGAAATTGATGTTGGTGAAAATTTTTGCAAGGACCATGAACTATCAGAAGTACAAACAAATCTGTTTTGGAAGAAGTACAGCCAGATTGCTTCTTGGGGGCAAGGATGGCAAGATGCATCTCATGTAGTCTGCACCTATCTGGACCAATCCCTGGAAAAGGACATCATGCTTAGGAAAGTAGAGGGTCAGAAAAAACAGAGGTAGAACCTCCCCACACACACAATAAGGTAAAATGGATTGACACAATGGATGCAACAATTGGTAGGATGACTTAGGATCTGGCAGGATTTCATTTTGTTGTGCATAAAGTCACTATGTGTTGGAGCAACTTCTAACACCCAACAACAGCAAGTTGCAAAGAAGGAACTCTGATGACGTGACAATTAACCAAAATGTTGGCAGTTAGGACCTACCCAGTAGCTCTGTGGTAGAAAGACCTGATGATACCTGTTTCTACAAGGATCACTGCCTAGAGAACCCTAGAGAACCCTGTGGGAAAGGACTACTTTGTCACATGGTATTGCTATGAATCGGAATTCACCCAACAGACTCAAACAACAGTCATGAGGTCCAAGTACAGTGAACGTGTCCAAAATTATTGATCAAGTGAATGCAGGAACCAAGACTAAAACTTTGTAGCCTTGAGGTTGTTCCCTTACCACCCACTGGCAATGTGTTCATAATATTATTTGTTGTTGTTGTAAAGTGTTGTCAAGTTGGTTCTGACTCATAGCAACCCTGTATAGGATTTCCAAAGAGTGGCTGATGAAATTGAACCACTGACCTTGTGGTTCAAATTGACCTTGCAGTCCAGTGCATTATAGTTTTGAATGAAAATAGATTAATTGAAAAAATAAATACCTAATTTATAATTCTTCAAAGCTACTCTTAATTCTGGACTGATTTGAGTTGTAAAAACCTTTATTAATATTGCTTTATACAAATGAGTATTTACTAGATAGCACTTCATTTCTTTGCTCTTTTGTAAATTTTTTAAACCTCCCTTAGAGTTATTTACTTAAGGCAAAGGGCATTTTTTGCCCTTTCTTTTCAGAGAAAGATTGTTTGATCCAAGGTAATGGAAAGTATTCCTTTGAGGTTTGAAGCCTTATTTCAACCCAGATAGAGGCATGTATCAGAGACAAATTTCAAGACTTTAAATTGCTGGGTCAAATAACTGGTGTTTGGTGAATATTTGTGGGTTGGCTTATTTATTAGTAGATTTATCAATTAGTTGAAATAAAAATAAAATTAATGCATCCATAGTTCTAGGGAAGATTAATGAAACGGAATATATTTAGTCACCAAATAGGATTAAACTGAAAGTGAACAAATGGACTCTTGAACTTTTGGAAACTGGAATCTTCCTAAGATCTTTATTTGAATTCATAGTGTAAAATAATTCTTGAGATGGCACCTAAGAGAAGAAGAACTTAATTTATTCTTTAAATGAATATTTTTAAATGGATGAATTGCATGAATATTTCTTTTCTACAGCTGTTTTAAAATTAATTCTAGTCAGATTTAATTCAAGCTCCAAATGAACAGTATAATTTAATTCTCATACTTTTTAGAAATCATTTATTCTGAATATTTAATTTCCCAGGTTAAAAAACTGAGACTCTAGAAAGGAAAAATTACTTATCTGGCTTTTACTCCAAATAAAGCTGTGGGTTAATGCACCAGACTGCAAAGCTGTTTGAACTTCAAGGTCGGTTGGTCAAGCTCACCAGCTGCTCCTTGGAAACCCTATACAGGGTCTCTACGGGTTGGAGCCAACTCAAGTGCACTTCACAACAACAACAAAGCTAGTCTGGGAACCCAATTGATAAGCACGTGCTAATTATGCAAACATTTTAGTCAATAAGTTCTAAGCCATTGTTTATAAAGATTGTATTCAATTTATGCAGATAGAATCAAAAGAAGGGTGTTATCAATTGAATAGGAACAGATACTTTTGACATAGGTGTCAGGAATTTGGGTTATAAATGAAACTCCATCCCTTTCGGGTTGAGTAATCCTAGATAAATCTTGTCTAATAATTCTTCATTCCTCACCTACTATTATTTTTACAATTTAAGATGTTTGCACATGTCATATTGATATTGAAGCAACCCAGAAAAACAGACCAAGACACTTAGATGTTCAATTTTCCAAATATCTCAAGAGAAAATAGAAAAGAATCAGGTTGCGAGCCGCAAGGTCAGCAGCTGGAAACTACCAGCAGTTCCGCGGGAGAAAGATGAGGCTTTCTGCTCCCGTAAAGATTTACAGCCTCGGAAACCCTATGCAGGGTCGCTATGAGTCGGAACCGACTCCTCGGCATATAACAACAACAAAAACAAAGTACCTGAAAATGATTTGTCCAAGTTTAGAATCCTTGGAATAAAACTAAGGTCTTCCAAAATGTTGGAAAAAAGCAAATGAGGTACAAAGATGTAGTGGAAAACAGACAAGACCAGTCTTCAAAGTCTTGGGTTCTAGTTTCCATTTTGCTACTAGATTACAGGCTTTTTAAAAGTTTTGTTTTAAATGCATAGTACCGTGGCCTACTGTTATGGCAGTGCGAGTCAGAAAGAACTCAACTCAAAAATCTTAAAGAGCAAAGTTTATTGCCAGCAGCCAGTGTCAGTTCAAGCCCAAATCACTCTGACCGCAAAGCAAACAGGGGAGCAGGTTTTCATACAAGACACACAGAGCGGTTAGAACACACACTTGTCTTGTCAGCTGGGGTGGTAAATTCCAGCAGAATTGGTAAACCTACCAATAAACCCTTATCTTGTTTGTACCGATGGGTCATTCTGGCCTTCGTGGTTTTTCTGTGAGAAGTTTATTTATTATTTTTCCATAGGGTGAGGCAGGGGAAAGAGGGAGGCGTAGGGTGAACTGGGGCTGAAGGTACTTAGCGAATACCTAGTTTAAATGGAGGCTGTTAATTATGATATAACATTTTAAATGGAGTCTGCTAGTTATAATATTTCAAGTGGGGGCTGCTAGTTATGCTTTAACATTTCAAATTGGGGGGGGGGGCTGTTAGTTATACTATAACACTACCCTACTTCCTGGCACAAGGAGCTCTGAACCGGGCTGCGAACCTTAAGGTCAGCAGTTCGAAACTACCAGCTGCTCCGCGGGAGAAAGATGAGGCTTTCTACTCCCGTAAGGATTTACACCCTCGGAAACCCTGTACAGGGTCGCTATGGGTCGGAACCAACTCGAAGGCACTTAACAACAACAACAACAACTTCCTGGCACATATTAGACACACAATAAATGTGTGGGGAATGACTGAATAAATGAATGTCCGTGCTCACTCTGTAAACTTGGGAAATTCACTTAGTCTTCCTAGGATTCAATTTCTCCAAAGGAAATCAGACGATTTCCAAGCTCTGTAAGTCTATAATTTGATCCTCACTGGCATATTTTCTTCCTCTAAAGTTCAATACCTCATTTTGAATATTACTATAATGTTAAAACTATTTTCTAAATTCAAATGTAAAGTAGTTTTTTGCCCGATTGTTTGTTTCAAGTATGGTTTGACTATGTTTTCTAAATTTGGGATACATATTTCTATCATTAACATTAAATAATGATCCTTTTGTATGTTCATGACTAAACTTAAAATTAGTGTTGAACATTTTCATGTATGCACTTAAGATATATTTTCCATTATTCACTTTTTGAATATGTTTATATATGAATTGAAAAATATTTTTATTTAATTATTCATTGTAGTGACATTTCAAGACAGTTCTATTGAAGACTATGAAGATAAGTTTTAAATAAATGTAATAAAGAAACCATACTAAATTTCAATATTAGGAAATTCCAGCTTCAATTTCTGGATAACCAGAACCAAGACAATCAGATTGAATGACAGATTCGTATCATACTTTTTAATATCCAGCATTCCTTTGGCAAGATATTCATTTCAATATCCTTTACAGACGATCTTTTCAAAATATTTTCTTTTTTTTTGGTAATAAGATATTAAATCTAGCTTTGGAATAAAGTATCTCTTAGGTCTTCTCCAACTTTAAATTTTTATGAGGCTATGCTTATCTAACTTGGCTTTGAAGATTTCAATTGACTAATATTAATAGTAATTCTATTCATCTTGAATTTATGGAAGGAAAATAAGAGCTAAAAAAACTTTATAAAAGTTATTGCAATATTTCTCTTTTCTAGAAGTTACTTAATAGTTACTTGAAGTATTCAGAACCTGCAAGAACTTTTAAGAAGCCTTGTATTGTTGTTGTTAAGACTTCAGAGTCAGTTCTGACTCAGAGTGACCTTGTAGAGGGTTTCTGAGGAGCAGCTAAGCTAGTAGGTTTGAACTGCTAATCATATGGTTAACAGCCCAGTGTTTATCCTACAGTCCCACACCAAAACTCCATATTGTTCCTGCTAATTGCTGTAGAGTTGGCTCCAACTCATAGTAACCTTGTATAGGAGTTCCAAGGATCGGTTGATGGGTTTGAACCACCGACCTTGTGGTTAGCATTCCAGTGCTTATATTACAGAACCACACCAGGACTCCAGAACTCCTCGTAGTGGGTGAACTATTTGTGACATATATAATAATCCTTACAGGTGATTATCAGAGCCCATTTGCTTTCACTTTCTGTGCAGTTTAAAAGGCTTGGTTATATCATTTCCCACTTAAGAAAAAAAAAAAGGAAAGAAAAATAATAATAATAAATGAAAGCAAAACAAAATACTAGAAAGAATAGGCAGTCTTCCCTGGCTGGATGTTTGTACTAAGCAGTAAATGTAGATATTTTAAGGAGTAAAACAAAAATAACTCATTCAGCTGCCCTTGAAATCACTATGTTACAACACAAATCAATGCTAATAATTACAATTTTGTTGTTGTTAAGTGTTGTCAAGTAGGTTCTGACCCATAGCAACCCTGTATGTAGGGTTTCCAAAGAGTAGCTGGTGAATTTGAATCACTGACTTTGTGATTCACACTAACTTTGTAGTCTAGCATATTAGCCCACAGCACCAACAATTACAATGCATAGACATAAATATAACTGTACTTTTTAAATGAAACACATATGTTTTATTTTATAAAAATTTCCATAAGAATAATTAAAATAAAAAAACAATTTTGTTCATTAAGTTTAACTTTCAGTTACCTCAGAAATTTATTTTAAAACAACATAATTCTCTAATGAAGCACTTAACTGAAAAAAAAAAAAAAAAGAAGAAGAAGAAGCTTTTGAAAATTTACCTCCTGAGAGTTTTAAAAGCCAAGGTTGACCATATTATTTAGGAGAATGATGAGTTTGCCACTGTTCTGAATTACTAACTGAAGGTCAGCTTTTTATACAGCTACATAATCCTTATTGTTAATAAAAGATTTTACTTTTATAATCAGAAGTCATTTCTAAGCTACTTTTCTTCATGCTGGGAAGTCACTAAATTATTGTTAAATGTACAAATATGGAATTCTGCTGAAATTTCCTGTGGATACAACATTGGTCTGTAGCAGGGTTTTGGTTAACGTAGAATCTTATTGCTAATAACAACTCAGAGGCATATCCTAATAACAGTAGGAGTTACAGATCCAACACAGAGCATTGGCAAAAATTCAAAGTTTTCCTCCAAACTTCAAATCTTGTCCACCACTTTTTTTCCCCCAGCTTCCTTAGTGGCTTCCAACATCCTTGACTTTTCAGTTCCTACACTTTCTCATCCCTAATGACTTACCCTCTACTTTAGCCACCCACTACAATAGTCATGGAGCCTGTTGCGGACCGTGTAAGACTGGTCAGAGGTCCGAGGCCCTATAGGCCTGAGTGTAACAAATGAGGCCACTGGCAGTTAATGGCAAATTGTTTTTTATCTTGATATTGTTACATGTATTAATTTAATACACGGAGCTCTTAATAATCCACAGATAAATGTGATATTTTCCTAAAGCCTAAGACTAAAGGTTGCCTTTCTCCAAAAGGATTAACTAAAAATATCTTAGCTACTTCTCGGTTCTTTGTTCTATAGACAAAGAACCCATCCACCCTAATCGGTTTCCAGGTGCAGCTCATTCACCTGGGAGTCTCTTGAGTCCTCCTGAAAACCTGGCTCAGGAAGCTGAAACAGCCGGACTCCAGCCAAGCTTTTGTCTTTACCTTTCACCTTCCCCCACCTCAGCTCAGGGGCTATAGATATGTTAATTGAGCCTGAGAAACCAAGTTGCTGGACTGGGATTCGAACCAGCGAAGCACAATGTAAAGTTACCTGAATGTCTGGAAAAGTACTGATGTTAGCTGTACCTTGCCTAAGTCCCTCCCAGCTTGGTGTGAAGCTCCTCCCCTAAGTAAAACAGAGGCCCGGGCCTCCCCAAGTGTGCATTACTGGTTGGAAGGCATGGAGTAAAGATTGCAGTGCATTACTGGTTGGCAGGCATGGAGTAAAGATTGCAGTGCATTACTGGTTGGAAGGCATGCAGTAAAGATTGCAGTGCATTACAAGATGAAGGGCACGCAGTAAAGATGGCAGGGCAGTGAATTGCTGCCTGCAGAGGCCACAATGCCTGTAGTCCCAAGCCTGCCCACCAGTGATGTATCCACCCTGGCTTTGGGGTGCCTCATTGTCTCTCTCTTTGTCTCTTTCTGTGTATTCTTGCTATATATGAATTGCCGTCAGGTATCTCCTCCTCGTGAACCGAACCCCTATGTCAAGGCAGGTCCCCGACAGGAGCCCTTGTGTGACACAATAGGATAAGCACTGGACTAAAAGGTCAGTTTGAACTGCAAGGTTCCTGGTTCAAATGTACCAACCACTCCTCAGAAACTCTATATAGGGCCACTATGAGTCAGAACTGACTGTACAGCACTAAACAACAGCAACAACAAATCATAGTCGTACTCTTAAACTTTTCATCAGCAGAAAATGTCAGGTTGTGGAGGTGGACAGAAGAACTCAGGAAAAACATGAAAGTGGGCTGCCTTATGCAGAAGGCAGCAACTGACTGAAGAAAGAGAAGTCATTGTGAATTTATCACACAACCTCCATGACTTTCCCTAAATTCAAGATGTCCAGATGTTATCATTTGGATCCAGCCTCTCTCAAACATGATATGCTTTTTATGACAAAGATGTTATATTCCTTGATCACCTTCATGGTGCCAGGATAGTCATTTCTAGGAATGGGTTGTTTGTCAGCACTGTGGTCAGCTTCAGACCTTGACAGTTCTTATAGGTCCTGATTCAGTCATGTCATCATTTCCTTTTCCACAGTGGGTGTGTCAATTATCATTTATTCAAAAAAATTTTTTTTTGACCAAAACTTTTTTTAAAATTTTGTTCAAGTACCCTTACTGCTAGCAATATTTTTAATGTCAATGATTGTCTGACCCATTGTTGGACCCAGTATAGAGTTTCTGAGGAGTAGCTGGTGGGTTTGAACCACCAATCTCGCAATTCATACAACCTTGAGGTCCAGTGCTTATCCTACTGTGTCACACCAGTACTTCTTCAATTTCTCAATATCGAACAGCAATTTCCTCTTTTCACTTTCTAACCTATTCATCTGTCTCCTAGACTCTTATACCCAGCAGCTCAGCTCTGCTGAAGAAAATCACAAAAATGGATAGACAATTTCTGGTGTGGTGTTATAGGATAAACACCGGACTGCTAACTGCAAAGCTAGAGGTTCAAACCCACCAGCCACTCCTTGGAAAACCTATACAGGGTCACTATGAGTTGGAATTGATTTGACAGCACTTAACAACAAAGATGTTGCTGTTGTTGTCTAAATGGGGCCTTGACAGAAATTGACTTCACACAATGACAACAGCATGCATCTACCCTACAAACTCTCTACAACTATTGCTTCATAACTTCTTCAACCTCCTATAATATACTGCAGCTCCATCTTCTAAGAGAAAACATGCTATCTAACTTCATCAAGAAAATAGACTCTCTTGATATTCTTAGTGAAAAATGCATAAATCCCTGCCTCTCTACTACTCATCTATTCTTCTACTCTACTCTTAAAATTGAAGAATCATCCTCTCTAATCACTGCTGCTTTCGATCTCCCTCATTTAACCATCCTCTTTGAACCTTCTTCTTATCATTCAAAAACCATACTGTATCTTCCATAAATAATCACTTTGAAAAAAATGTTTAAACATACTAGCTGTACTTCTTCACCTGCATGTTTTTACATTAGGATGATGTTGGTATCTTTGGATGGCCAGTTAGCCTACTGCTGCTTCTGCTGTGTGTGGCTGAGTTGATTCCAACTCATAGTAACCCTGTATAGGGTTTCTGAGGCTGTGACCCTTTTGTCTTATCGATGGAGAAAAGCTTAAAGTTGTCAAGGACTTCATTCTTCTTGGATCAACTATCAACACTCATGGAAGCAGCAGTCAAGAAATCAAACAACGTATTGCATTGTGCAAATCTGCTGCACAAGACCTTGTTAAAATGTTGAAGAGCAAAGATGTTAGCTTGAGGATTAAGGTGCACCTGACCCAAGCCCTGGTATTTTCAATAACCTCATATACATGTGAAAGCTGAACAGTGAATAAGGAAGACTGTAGAAGTATTGATGCATTTATGCATCAGTTGATGAGTTATGGTGTTGGAGGAGAATATCGAAAGTACCATGGGCTGCCAAAAGAACCAACAGATCTGTGTGGGAAGACGTGCAGCCAGAGTGCTCCTTGGAGGCCAGTATGGCCAAACTTCATCTCTCATATTTTGGACATATTGTCAGGAGAGACCAGTCACTGGAGAAGGATATCATATTTGGTAAGGTAGAGGGTCAGAGAAAAAGACCCCCAATGAGATGGATTGGCCAAGTATCAGTATAGATGGACTCAAGCATGGTAACAGTAGTGAGGTTGGCTCAGGATCCGGCGGTGTTTCATTCTGCTGTGCATGAGGTCACTATGGGTCAGTACCGACTCAAC
>NW_006408631.1:4913785-4943663 GCF_000296735.1 Chrysochloris asiatica
GGTGCACCTGACCCAAGCCCTGGTATTTTCAATAACCTCATATACATGTGAAAGCTGAACAGTGAATAAGGAAGACTGTAGAAGTATTGATGCATTTATGCATCAGTTGATGAGTTATGGTGTTAGAGGAGAATATCGAAAGTACCATGGGCTGCCAAAAGAACCAACAGATCTGTGTTGGAAGACGTGCAGTCAGAATGCTCCTTGGAGGCCAGTATGGCCGAACTTCATCTCTCATACTTTGGACATATTGTCAGGAGAGACCAGTCACTGGAGAAGGATATCATATTTGGTAAGGTAGAGGGTCAGAGAAAAAGACCCCCAATGAGATGAATTGGCCAAGTATCAGTATAGATGGACTCAAGCATGGTAACAGTAGTGAGGTTGGCCCAGGATCCTGCGGTGTTTCGTTCTGCTGTGCATGAGGTCACTATGGGTCAGTACCGACTCAATGGCACCTAACAACAACAACAAAAAACCCTTTTGTTGTTGTTGTTAGGTGCCATTGAGTCAGTTCCGACCCAAAGTGACCCTGTATAGGGTTTCCAAGGAACAGCTTGTAAGATTGAACCTCCGACCATGTGGTTCAAACCGACTTTGCTATCCAGCATATTAACCCACAGCACCATATCAGGACTCCTATAACTCTTTATGGGAGCAGAAAGTCTCATCAGGTGAATTACAACTGCAGACCTTGTGATTGTCAGCCCAATGTATAACCCACTAGTCTATCAGTGGTCCTACTACCAGTGCTCCTACACAACAGTGTAGTCTACTGTTTTAGTTGTAAAGTGCCATCGCGTCTGTTCCAACTCATAGCCACCCTATATAGGGTTTCTGAGGAACAACTGGTGAGTTTGAACTGATGACCTTATGGTTCAAACCAACTTTGCAGTCCAGTGCTTATCCTAAAGTGCCACACCAGGACTATATGCAGCATAGTACATTAGGGCAAATAAAAACTAAATGCATACAAAGACTTTAAGAAAGTACTTAACGTATAGTAAAAAGCCAATCACTGGTTATTAAAAAAAAATCATGTGTACCTATTGCGCACAAACTGTAGCTACATCAGTAGGGAAACAAAAAACAAACAAAGTCCCTCCACAAGTTCTCATTTTAGTAGGGGAGGCATACAACCAGCTAATGAGTGAACAAATAGATTAACGATGTTTCAGATTTGGGGGAAAATAAAGCAGAGAAAGATGACCGAGATGTGATGGAGTAGGATGACCAAAGGAGGCCACCTATAGGGTGGCATTAAGTAAAGACTTGAGGGAGATAGTCATGTGGAAACAACCTATCAAGGTTACCTATAAAGTTAGTAGTAGTACATTTATAATTTTATATTTATGGTATTGCTACTTTTGAGACATCTGGGTTAAAAGTATTTGGTACAGTGACTCATTGTTAGTATCAAGCAAAGTTCTTATACATAGTAGATATTGAATGAATATTTGTAGACTAAATGAATAAAAATAATGATATGATAAAATATTTTATTTAATAATACAAGGCAACACCCATATAATATTTATTAATCTTAGGTATCTACTTCTGGTTGTCATAGAGTATAATGAAGCAAACTAATGCTTGTACTAAAATACTTAGAAAAGCTAGATATAAAACAAACAAATAATATCTGTTTGAAAGAGGAAAGTTGTCAAAGCAACCTGCATGAGGAAAGCCAAGATCAGAGAGAAAAGAGGATCTTAGAGAGGTAAGCTGACATTTTGTGAATCACTTTTTCCCTCCAGGTATTTGTCAATTCTAAGCACTGGGCAAGAGGAAACAACAGAGAATTGAGGAAGATTCATTAACAACCTGTGATGTGCAGATGATACAACTTTGCTTGCTGAAGTGAAGACGACTGAAAATATTGAAGACAATCAAAGATCACAGCCTTCAGTATGGGATTCATCTCAATGTAGAGAAAGCAAAAATCCTCACAACTGGACCAATGAGTAGCATCATGATAAATGGAGAAAGAATTGAAGTTGTCAGACTTCATTTTGCTTCATCAGCCCTTATGGAAGCAGTGGTCAAGAAATCAAATGATATGTTGCACTGGGTAATTAAAGCGTTGAAGAGCAAAGATGTCAGTTTGAGGACTACGGTGAATCTCGCTCAAGCTATGGTATTTTCAGAAGCCTCATATGCATGTGATAGTTGGACAGTGAATAAGGAAGACTGTAGATGAATTGATATATTTGAGTTATGATGTTGGAGAAGATTATTATATGTACCATGTACTGCCAGAAGAACAAACAAATCTATGTAGGAGGAAGAACAACCAGAGTGCTTCTTAATAGCTTCTTAATAGTCAGGATGGTAAGACTTCATCTCTTATACTTTGGACATATTATGAGGACAGACCAGTCCCTGGAGAAGGATATCATGCTTGGTAAAGTTGAGGGTCAGCAAAAAAGAGGGAGAACCCCCAATGAGATGGATTGGCACAGTGGTGACAGCAATGGGTTCAAGCATAGCAGTGGTCGTGAGGATAGCCCAGGACCAGGCTGAGCTTCACTCCATTACCCATAGGGTTGCTATGGGCTGGAACTGACATAATGGCACCTAACAGCAATGAGGGGATCCTATTCCTCTAGCTGGGTGGCACCAGAGGAGGTCAAACAGAGAGCCTGTGTTTCATTGTCCTGGAAGGAAATGAGGCCTCTCCCACACTGTCAGTAGAGAACTTGTGGGGATCCTCTACCCCCATGAGGCAGTAACAAAGCACCACACTGCCTCATGCTGAGTGTTGTCAGAGGAAGTCTAGTGAAAAGTCAGTTCCTTCACCACCACACAATAGTAATGGGCCACTTACATCTCCATATTTTCTATGGAAACCATTGGGGAACAGCAACAAAACACTCCTATCCCTTCTAGTCATAAAGGCCAAGTGGGGAGCTGGTACTATCACCTCTGCCTCAAATTAATCAATTCATTATGGATCATAGACATTGATGTGAAAGATAATATGAAAATCTAGCAAAAAGAATTTTAGGGTCAGTTATGACCTCTGCATAGGCAATGATTTCTTAAATATGATAGAAAAAATCAGCAATCACAAAGGAAAAGATACAGTAGACTATATTAAATTTTAAAAGTCTATTCATTAAAACACATCATTAAGAAAGGAAAAAGGTGAGTCAGACTGGCAGAACATATTCAAAATGTGGTATATGGCCAATATCAAGATACATAAAATATTCTATTTTGTACGAAAAAGTCAAATGATCAAATTTTCTAAATGATGAAAACTTGAAATTGTATTTTACATGAAAGAATATACAAATTACCAGTAAGAATATGATAAAAAGTGTTCAACATCACGCTAAGGAAATAGAAATAAGAAATGATGAACTGGGTGGAGTCCTGCTGTGGCGCTGTGGGCTAATGCATCAGACTGCAAAGTTGGTTTGATCTGCAAGGTCGGCGGTTCAAGCTCACCAGCTGCTCCTTGGAAACCCTATACAGGGTCACTATGGGTCAGAATCGACTGGATGTCACAGAACAACAACAACAATACCCATTTACCAAATTGGCTAGCATGTTAAAAACAATAACATTAAGTTTAGCAAGGAAGTAAAACAATTAGAACTTCCACATATTTCAGATAAGACTGAAATCAGTAGATCTGTTTTAGTAAAACATTTAACAGTATCTACTAAAGTAATATTACTTATAGGCAAAACCAAGAGAAATCAAGTCCATTTACCCACCAAAAGGCTTGCATAGGGATAATCATGGAAACCTTATGAATAATAGACTTATAATATGTGTAGAAGTAAAATATATGACAATAGCAAAAGTTCTGAGAGGGGAGAAACAAAGCTTTGATGTAAGTTTCTGCAAAAAACATGTTGGGATCATGTCTGACTTCCTCTGACTTCACAAGTAGGAAGGAGAATCAAACTCAGTATCTGCCAAAGGCTGATTCCTATGAAGGGAAGGTCAGACATGCCTGAACCCTACAACCTTCTTTACCCTCTTCTGACATCAACCATCCATCCCACAATATACTCTGTTTCACATTTGGGTTCAATAATTCATTGCAATGACCACACAGAACTCATAATAATAGTTATGATTATGTGGTTGTCAGCTTCTCAGCCATGCATCCCTTAGCATCTGTCTGAACTGCAAGTGTTACAAAGCTCTTTTAGCCAGTCTGAATGCCAAAAGGCATGTCCTGCAGGCCAGTCTCCTACCCAGCTTTACTTAGTCCACTGTTCTACAGCCCACAGCTGCTCCATGCCGCTGCCTTTTCACCACCTCTAAAAGAAGGAAGAAAGAGGGGTGTGGGGAGGATAAATGGAACAGATACAACATAAAGAAATATAAAGTTGGTGCATTTTAATCCAACTATATCAACAATCATGTCAAATATAAATGGTCTTAACATACCAATTAAAAGGCAGAGATTTTCAGATTACAGAACCAGGAAGACACAAAAAGATTTACCATGCTAACACCTAATAACAGAGTACCCAAAAAGACAAAGCTAAAAATGATAGAACTTCAAAAAAAGCAGACAAGCTCACAATTTGTAGTCAAGGATTTCAACACCACCTTTCAATGACTGATAGACAAGGAGACAGAAAATCAGTAAAGATAAGATAAACTTGAGCAAAATTGTCAATTTACTTGACCTAATTGAAGTTTAGAGAACATTCTACATGACAAAAGTAGAATACACTTTCTAAGTATACATGGCCAAGATAGAGCTTATTCTGTCACATAAAACGTAGCACTAAACCATCTCTCCCATAGCACTCTCTATTCAGCTGGGTTTGATAATTCATTGCAATAGCCACACACAACTCAGAAAGTATACTCACAGTTTTGGAGTTTATTAGGGAAGTTAACAGGTTACAATTCATGGACAGAAATGTTCAGGGCACAGTTCTTCCAGTCAGTATATTCTCTTCTCTGCCATGTCCCCATAGGCAGACCTCTCTCTGACCCTCTGGCTATTCACCTGGCACCTATCCTGCTCTGGAAATATTATAAAGCTCTTTTAGGACTGCTGATAAATGACCATAGGACACACCTCTTCACCCTAAGCATCAGCCTGAAGGCAGTTGGCTCTAGCTCCATGGGTCAACAAATATTTTTGTTGTTGTTAGATATTTTCAAGACAGTTCCAACTCATAATAACCCTATGCACAACAGAATGAATCATAGTCCAGTCCTGTACCATGCTCACAACTGTTGTTATGTTTAAGCCCACTGCTGCTTCCATTGTGTAAATCCATCTAATTTGGAGTATTCCTGTTTTCACTGATCCTTCTTCAATTCCAAGACTGATGCTCTTCTCCAGAAACTTGTCCCTCATGACATTTCCAAAGTAAAAGAAATGATGTCTCATGATCCTCACTTCTAAGGAAAATTCAACTATATTTCTTCCAAGACAGATTTGCTTGTTCTTTTGGCAGTCCACAGTACTTTCAGCATTCTTCACCAATACCATAATTCAAATGCATTCACTCTTCTACCGTCTTCCTGATTTATTGTCCAACTTTTACATGTATATGAGGAAATTAAAAATACCATAGCTGCAGTCCTGGTATGGTACTGTAGGATAAGTACAGGACAGCTAACCTCAAGGTTGGCAGTTCAAATCCACCAGCCACTCCTCAGAAATTTCTGCAGACTTGCCATGAGTCAGAACTAACTCAATAGTACTAACAACAACAGTTATCAAGTGCAACTTAGTCCTCTAAATCACATTTTTGCTCTTTAACTCTTTAACACTTTAATAAGGTCTTCTGAAGCAGATTTGCCTAATGTAATACATCTTTTGATTTCTTGACTGCTGCTTACACCAATGTTGATTGTGCATCTGAGCAAAATGAAGTCTTTGATATCTGTAATCTCTTTTCCCTTGATCATGATATTGTTGGTCCAGTTCTGAGGATTTTCATTTTCTTTATATTAAAGTACAATCCATACTGAAGACTGTAATCTTTGCTCTTCATCAGTATGTATTTCAAGCCCACTGTGCTTCCAGCAAGCAGGTTGTGTCATCTGCACATCACAGGTTGTTAATGAGTCCTTTTTCATCCCTGATGCAATGTTCTTTTTCATACAACCCAACTTCTCATATAATTTACTCAGCATACATATTGAAATCACATTGTGAAAGGATACAATCCTGGCATGCACCTTTCCTGATTTAAAACTATTCAGTATCCCCTTGTTCTGTTTGAATGGCTGCCTCTTGGTTTATATACAGGTTCTTCATGAGCACAATTAAGTATTCTAAAATTTCCATTCTTCACAATGTTATCCATAGTTTATTATGATCCACACAGTCAGATAAAACACAAGTTCACTTCTTTCTAGTATTGTCTGATTTCAGTCAGGTACCATCTAATGTTAGGAAGTCCATCTGGTATCATTCCAAGTCCTCTCCCGAGTCCAGCTTGAACTTCTAGCAGCTCCTTTTCAATGTACTGCTAAAATCGTTTTTCAATTATCTTCAGCAAAATTTTACTTGCTTATGATATTGTTCAATATTTTCCACACTCCACTGGGATCACCTTTCTTTGGAATGGACAAAAATATAGATCTCTTCCAATTGGAAGGCCATGTAGCTGTCTTCCAAATTTTTTTGCATAGAAGAGTGAGTGCCTCAAGAGTTGTATTAGTTTATTGAAACACTTCAATTTCTATTCCATAAACCTGGAGCCTTTTATTTCACAAATGCCCTCAGTACAGCTTGGATTTCTTCCAGCAATACCATTGGTTCTTGATCATATGCTACTTCTTGAAATGGATGTACATTGAAAAGTTCTTTTGGGTGCAGTGAGTCCATGTAGTCCTTCCATCTTCATTTGATGCTGTCTGCATCATTCAGTATTTTGCCACTGTTGTTGTTAAATATCACTGAGTCTAATGTCCCTAAATTCATACTTCATACATTCTATATTCTGATTATTAATGGATATTTGCAGCTGTTTCTTATTTTGCATTGTATCCCATCAGCTAATGAAGGTCCCCAAAACTTTGCTCCATCCACATCATTAAAGTCAATTCTACTTTGAGGAGGTAGCTCCCTAGTTGTATTTTGATTGCTTTCTAACCTGAAGGGCTCATCTTCTGGTTTTATATCAGACAATGTTTTGCTGCTATTCATAAGATTTTCAGTGGCTAATCATTTAGAAATGTCTCACTCTCCTTCCTAGTCTGTCTTTATCTGGAAGTGCCACTAAAAGCTGTCCATCATGTGTGACCCTGCTGGTATTTAAAGTTCTGGGGGCATAGCTGCCAGCATAACAGCAGCATGTAAGCCGCCACAATATGACAAATGGACAGATGTGTGGTGGTGAACAAAAAAGGTAAAATATTAACTGCCTTCTCCTCCAGGGAGACAAGCTAGAATGCTAACCAGGTTACTGAGTGGGACCAATCCTCCCCACCCAGGAGACAAGCTAGAATGCTAATCAGGTTACCAAATGTGACCAATATTCTGTTTTTCCTCCTATTTTCAAACAGATTCATGACCTAGCCCCATCTCCAACTCTAACCCTATATAAATCTGTACTGACTGACCTGAATTCAGGGCCCAGAATCTGAAGAAGTTAGTTAGCTCCTCTGAACCAGCCAGCTTAATAAACCTGAAACTTTGCTTCACCTCTCTGAGTGGCCTCAGTTTCTTCAAAGATGTATCTGGAGCTGCCGTGACACTCTTGGGCCTAGGGCTGCTGTGACACTCTAGAATTTAAAGCTGCTGTAACAGTGGCAGCAAATGTAGCTCCCTAATTAAGCACCTAAAGGTTTACCATTCTGCAAGTAAGCCTCCTAACCAAAGTCACTCAGCTTTACTTGCTGGGAAACCCACCTCTCTGTCCTATGCGCTGACTCTTTGTTCTGATGCTCCTTTCCTGAGGCGATCCTCTACTTCTTCTCTAGTGTCACAGCATTCTGTCCCGGGATCAAGAAGATTCAATGCACAGGGATTCTGGAGTCCAAAGGACATACTCCACTCCTGGCTTTTCCTTTTTGGTAGTGAGAACCCACCTCCTGATTCTGAGATGGTTCATTTTATAACTGTGTTAGAGTTCTACGTTTTTACAATCACAATGAATTCTGTTACTAATGATTCACAATGGAATCATGTCATTATATCAGGATTATATCCCACCTCTCTTGCCCATACTTACTAGAAAAAGAGTAGTGGGGTGGGAATTACAAAGGCTAAGGGTAGAAGAGATATGTTAAATTATTCATACACCACATGTATCAATAAATTTAAAGGGATTAAATCCATTAAAAGAATATGTTTGGATCACAATGGAATTAAGTAACAAATGAATAAAAAGTATTTAAATATTTGAAAAATAAATAATAGACTTCTAAATCCGTGGGTAAAAGGAGTGATTAGAAATTTTAAAAGTATATTGAATTTAATGAAAATAAATACAAAACATCAAATTTTATGAGATGCAGTTAAAGCAACACTTACAGAAATTTTTATGGCACTATGCAACTATATAAGAAGAGGATTGTAATCAATGACCTCACTTTCCATCTTAAGATTAAAAAATAACTAACAAAAATTCAACAAAAGCAGAAGAAAGTAAAGAATTAAGTTAGGAGCTGTTGTTTTTGCCAAGTGCCATCAAGTCGATTCTGGTACATAGCAAACCTGTGTAGGGTTTCCAAGGAGCAGCCAGTGTTTTTGAACCACCAACCTTGCAGTTCAAACCAACCATGTGGTCAAGTGCTTATCCTAAAGCACCACACACCAGGAATAGATATTCACAAAATAGGAAACAAAAATGGAGAAAATGAGCAAAACAAAAAGCTGATTCTTTGAGAAAAACAGTTAATGATAAACTTATAGTCAGAATTAACAAAAAAAGAAAAAGAAAATTTACAAAATATCAGTATACCGAGGAATGAGAATATAATATTTTAGAGATTTTACATATATTGAAAGAATAATAAGGAAAGAATAACTTTATGTCAATAAATTTAACAATTTAAATAAAAAGAAAACAATTCTTTGCAAGATATAAACTGTTGGAGTTCCCTTAAGAAGAAATAGAAACTTTAATGTCAATGTCCATTGAAGAACTTGAATTTGTAGTTTAAAATCTTTCCACAAAGAATACCAAGCCTAGATGGCTTCAAGGATGAATTCTATAAAACAGCTAGGTAAGACATAATATGCACCAATTCTTGACCACAAAGTTGGAGATGAATAAATACTTCTTATCTCATTTTATGAGGCCAGCATTTTCTTCATACATCAACTACAGACCAACACCCTTCATGAACATAAATGTCAAATTTTTTAACCAATTTTAGTCGAGAATCTGTGAGTGATACAAATGATTAATATATTTTGTTGTTAATCAGAAGCTTGCAGTTTTGAGTCTACCCAGAGGCACCTCAGAAGAAAGGCCTGGAAATCTTCTTCTAAAAAAATCAGATATTGAACACCCTAGGGAGCACAATTCTACTCTGAAACGTATGGGGTCACAATGAGGCAGAATAAAATCAATAGTAACTGTTTATAAGGTATCATGATCAAGAGGAATTTATAATAGACATGTAAAATTGTTTTGACAATCCAAAGTTTATCATCTCAATAATGGCAGAAGAAGTATTTGACAAAATCCAACTTCCAATCCTTATATAAATACTCAGAAAGCTAGAACTAGATGGTAACTTCTGTTGTATGGTAAAAAAAAAAATCTCAGAAATATCTAAAATTGCCTACATGGTAGCTGTATGTCATCAAGTACGTTCTGACTCATAGTGAACCTATATAGATTTTTTGAAGCTATAAATCTTACAGAAGCAGAAATCATAATCTTTCTCCCACAGAATAGCTGGTAGAGTCAAACTACTGACCTTGCAGTGAGCAGTCCAACTCATAATCCACTATGCTATCAGGGCTTCTATTGACATATCTAAACAGTAAATAACTGAATGCTTTCCGTCTAAGATCAGAGAAAAAGAAAAGATGCCTGCATTTAATACTCATATTAAATATTGTAGTGGAGGTTCTACCCATGCACTAAGGTAAAAAAAGAAAAAAATTAATCTAATTTGAAAGTGAAAATTTAAACTTTTTAAAAATTTCACAGATGACTAAATTATCTACATATACAGTCCCATGTAATATCTGTTTTTAATAACTGAGTTTTAACAGATGACAGAATACATAATCCACACACATCAATCAAATGTATTTTTATATACTAGTAATGAGCTCTCATGAGTTGAAGTTAGAAAAAAATAGCACCTAAAATTTCATCAAAAAGTATTAAATACACAATAAAAATTAATAAATTAATGAAGTATTAAATATTTGGGAATAAATTTTACAAAAGAGGTGTTGAAAAAGAATAAAGTATTGCTGGGAACAACTAAAAGATATCTGAGTAAACACAGAAATACATCATAGCCACAGACTGAAACAGATTCCTGTTGTGGCACTGTAGGATAAACACTGAACCTCAGGGTTGGTTTGAACCAGAAGGTCAGCAATTGAAACTCACCAGCTGCTCTTTGGAAACTCTATACAGGGTCTCTATGAGGGAGTCCTGGTGTGGTTCTGTGGTTTAATGCACTGGACTGCAAGGTCGGTTTGAACTGAAAGGTTGGCAGTCCAAGCTCAACAGCTGCTCCTTGGAAACTCTATACAGAGTCACTGAGTCAGAATCGACTCTGCAGCACTTAACAACAGCAACAACAGTGAGTTTGAACAGACTCGAAGGCACTTAATAACAATAACAACATTAAAAAGACTAAACAGACCAAATTTTAACCGAGGTGTAGAGTGCCTGGAACTCATTTACTTCTGGAGGAAATGTAAAATGATACTACCACTCCAGCAATTTCACTCCTACATATTTATCTCCACCACCCAATAAAGAAAGTACACACCCATACAAAGACTTAAGCATAAATGTTCACAGCAGATTTATTTGTAATAACTAAAAGCTGAAAACAACCTAAACGTCTTTAACAAGTTAATGATACACCAGAATAAGTCATTGTCTTTTCAATTGTCTCATAGGTATTCAAAAGCAGAGCAATGATTAAGGAAGACAGGAGAGTTGATACAATCAAACGGAGTACTGAATATATCATGAACTGCCAGGAAAACAGCAAGAAATCCAACCCGAACGCTCTTGAAAATTAAGGATGTTAAGTCTTAATTAACATCCCTTACTATGGATATGGCATCAAGAAAGAGGAAGTGATAGAAAAGGACATCATGTTTGATAAAGAAGAGGGAATTCTCAGTGAGATGGGTTGACACAGTAGGCGTAGCAATGGACTAAAAAATATCAATGATCATGAAGATTGCTCAGGATCAAGCAACATTTTATTTAGGTATGTATGTAAGGTCACCTTGGAGTCCGCCTGTGGTGCTCTGGGTTAATGCATAGGACTGCAAGATCTGTTTGAAACACAAGATCGGAGGTTCAAGCTCACCAGCTACTCATCACAAACCTTATACAGGGTCGTTATGAGTAGGAACCGACTTGACAGCACTTAATAACAACAACAACAAGGTCACCATGGACTCCTGGTATTAGCTCTAGGATTAGCACTGGACTGCGAACTATAAGGTCGGCAATACAAACCCACTACATTTGTAGGTCGCTACAAATTGTATTTCTGGTAGCCCATAGTACTTTAAATATTATTCTCCAACACCATAATTCAAATGCATCAATTCTTCCCTGATCTTCCAACTTTTACATGCTTATGAAGCAATTGAAAATTTCATGGCTTGGGTCAGGTATACCCTAGTCCTCAAATTGACAGCTTTGCTCTTTAAACACTTTAAAAGAGGTCTTATGCAGCAGATTCGCCTAGTGAAATATATCACTTAATATCTTAACTACTGCTTCCATGAGTGTTTATTGTAGATCTAAGCAAAATGAAGTCTTTGACAACTTCAGTCTTTTCTTCATTTATCATGAATTTATTTATTAGCCCACTTGTGAGAATTTTGGTTTCCTTTTATGATCCATACTAAAAACTATAGTTTTTAATCTTCATCAGTATTTTAAGTCCTCTTCATTTCTACCAAGCAAGGGTGTGTGATCTGCATATCATAGGTTGTTAATTAGTCTTCATCCAATCCTGGTGTTCTTCCCTTTTGGCTTCCTAATTCCAGGTCTTTGCACGTTGCATTATCATTATAATACTTGGCTTTCTCTTCTCAAGCTGCCCTTTGAAAAACTCTGTTCATCTCTTTTACTTCATTATTTCTTCCATTCACTTTAGCATCTCTACATTCAAAAGCCTTAAGGTCAGCGGTTCGAAACTACCAGCTGCTCCGCGGGAGAAAGATGAGGCTTTCTACTCCCGTAAAGATTTACACCCTCGGAAACCCTGTACAGGGTCGCTATGGGTCGGAACCGACTCGACGGCACTTAACAACAACAACAACAACAACAACATTCAAAAGCAAGTTTCAGAGTTTCTCATGACATCCATTTTTGTCTTTCCTTTCCTGTCTTTTTCCTGTCTTATGTTGTTTTTTTGTTTTTAATTTAAGGTTTTTATTGTGGATTGAGTGAAAGTTTACAGGGCACATCATCAGTTTCACATTCAACAATTCATATAACTTGTTTCATTACATTGATTATAATCCCCTCCATATATCATCAGTTAAAAGTATTTCTCTCTATCCACTTTAGCTTTTTAAAAAACACACAAACAAAAAATTCCACTCAGGCATATATAATAATTTACATCTCCAAAGGGCACATTCTGCAAGTCTGCTCCTGGCCACCAGTTCTTAGTCCTTCTCTTCTTAGTTGATGAATGTCTTATGTTGTTTTAAAAAGATATTTGCAATGAAGAAGTTATTGGTCTTGCAAAATGTTCTCATGAGATTGCCAGGATAATTTCTATCACCAGTCTCATAATTTTCCAATATGATCTTTCTTCTTTGCTTCCAAGTTTTGCATTACAGTCACCAGTAATTATCAATACATCTTGATTGCATGTTTAATCAATTTCAGACTGAAGAAGTTGGTAAAATTCTTCAATTTCATCACCATTGGCTTTAGTGCTTGCTGGTTAAATTTGAATAATAGTGGTATTAACTGGTTTTGTTTTAAGGTATATGGATGTTATCCTATCACAAACAGCATTGTACTGTAAGACAGATCTTGAAATGCTCTTCTTGACGATGAAGGTGATGACTTTCCTCCTCAATTTGCCATTTTCAGCATAGTAAAGCATATAGTTGTCCAAATTAAAATAGCCAATACCAGTCCATTTCAGCTCATGAATGTGTATATCAATCTTTATGCATTCCATTTCATTTTTGACAATTACCAATGTTCCTAGATTCACACTTTGTACATCTGATGTTCCAATATTAAGTGTATGTTTGCAGCTGTTTCTTCTCATTTTGAGTTGTGTTCCATCAGTAAATGAAGATCCTGAAATCTTTTCTCCATCCACATCATTTGGTCAACTCTACTTTGAGGAGGTAGCTCTGCCCTGATTGTATTTTGAGTGCCTTCTAACCTGAGTGGCTCATTTTCTGATACTATGTCTAACAATGTTCTGCTGCTATTAACAATGGTTTCATCTTCAGGCACGATACTGATAATGCTATGTATGCTGCTATTCATAAGGGTTTCAGTAGCTAAACATTGATATGTAGTCTGCCTTTCATTCTTCCATGTCTGTCTTAGTGAGGAAACTCCACTGAAACCTGTTCACAATGAGTATCCCTGGTGATACGTGAAATACCAGGTACATAGCCTCCAGCATCACAGCAACAGATACGATACCACAGTACAACAAACTGACAGATATATACATATGTCAAATTTTTCAAATTGTATACTTTGAAAATATGTAGCTTATTGCACATCACTTGTTGTTGTTAAGTGCCTTCAAGTCGGTTCCGACCCATAGCGACCCTGAACAGGGTTTCCAAGCCTATAAATCTTTACGGGAGCAGAAAGCCTCATCTTTCTCCCACGGAGCAGCTGGTAGTTTCGAACTGCTGACCTTGCGGTTCGCAGCCTGATTTGTAACCACTACGCTACCAGAGCTCTTTATACTACAATAAAACTTTTTAAAGCAATTATATATTTCCTGTGAATGTATGTAAATTTGCAACAAATTGATACCAATATATTAGAATGATAATAATAGCACCTCTGGAAAAGACACTGGAATTGGTCTACATAATCAAGTGGAGTGTATTATTATTTATACTGCTTCAGTTCATACAAGAGTATCCATTTCTTTTTTTATAGCTGAAATCAGAATTAAATTTTTTAAATTACAAAAGATGTGATAAATTCTATTATCTTTACTGTGTAATCCACATTAGGAGGGACTAACTCCATAATAAATGTGAGAGTGGAAGAATGTCTTTCAGAGACCGTTTTACTAACGAGATTATTTTTGGTCTGAATGTTAAAGAATTAATAGGCTTCTTTGCAAAAAGAAAATCCAGAGATGATAATCACTATCTGAGATGTTCAGCTGAGAAATCATGAAGTGCAGTTCAGGGAACAGAAGGGGGGCTGGGATGAAGGAGTAGTCAGAGCACAAGGTGGGAGGTGTGATGGGCAGTGCCCATCAAGGATCTGCAAATGATGATTAGGATTTAGGGTAGGTGAGAAGGAATGATCAGCAATTGTTTAATAGGGCCTAGTAAGCAATGGTGGAGTCCTGGTGTAGCACTGTGGACTAATGAGTCAGACTGCAAAGTCAGTGGTTCAAGCTCACTAGCTGCTCCTTGGAAACCCTATATAGGGTTGCTATGGGTCGGTTTCGACTCAACGGCACTTAACAACAACAACAAATGTTAGCAATGGTAACTACAAGATCTGTGGTTCTAATCCATCAGCCCTCTTCTGAAACCCTATGTTGTTGTTGTTAAGTGCCATAGAGCCGTTTCTGACTCATAGCAACCCTGTGTAGAGTTTCCAAGTAGCAGTTGGTGAGTTTGAACCACCAACCTTGTGATTCAATCAAACACACCATGCAGTCCAGTGCTTACCCTATAGTGTCACACCAAGACTCCTGAAACCCATTATAGGGTCCTTATAAATCAGAATTGACTCAACGGCACTTAACAACAAGTAAGCAATGGAACACCATTGAAGAAGAGTTTTAAGTAGACATATAATACAATAAAATTAGTGTATTTAAAAAAATCATTCTGGTGACATTGCGAAAGGAAATCATGATGATGTTGTGCAAAAAGATGAGTTCCTTAGTCCTGGCAGCAGAACAAAGGGAAAGATAGATTTAAAAGATTATGACCGACATCTCATGAGAAACAGGAAACATGGCAACTTAAAAACTGGTTAATTGTGAGAAATTACAGCATGAATAACAGAGAAGGGGAAGCAATCTCTTTACTGCCTTACTGCTTTTTTTGTTTTGTCTATTTGGGAGTTGGATTTTTAGGGTGCGAATAGTTGGTTGGGGAAATGTTTGAGTTAAATTTGCAATTTCCAGCATATAGCCATGCATATAGAAACCCAACCTTTAAGAATAAGTGTTGACTGTCAGTCAGCAACATGTGATCAATAGCCAAAGCCTTGAGAGAATCATCCAAAGAGAAAGTCAAGAAAGAGACTAGAAGTTAATTAAGGGTGGGACCACCTAGGAAAAAATATTTAAGGTGTGTTGTTGTTAAGTGCCTTTGAGTCAGTTCTGATCCACAGCGACACTCTATAGGGCTTCTGAAGAGCAGCTTGTGAGTCTGAACTACCAACCTTGTGGTTCAAACTGACTTTTCAGTCCAGTGCGTTATCTTGCAGCACCACACCAGAACTCCACTTAAGGTGTAGGCATGAAAAAAAAAGAAAGGAGTCGGCTGAGAGTGGGGTTTGGCAGCTAAGGATGGAGTACTTATAAAGAGCACTGGTGAGGTTAAAAGCATCAGAAACAGGAAAGAGGACAAGGGAAGAAAAAGTGAATGGGATGGCTGGCAATGACTACTAAAAGTCTTTGAAGACCTTGTTGTTAGCTGCCTTTGAGTTGGTTCTGACTCATATCCTTGTGTACAACAAAATAGAACCCAACCATGTCCTGAGCCAGCCTCAAAATTGTTGTTATGTTTGGTGATTTAGGGCAGCTCTTTTTGGTAGTGTGAGTGTCAATGTCTTGTTATAGTTGATGTTGAAGAAGTTGAGATAATTATTCAAGTAGTCAGGAGGAGAAAAGAATGAATTAGAGCAGTAGACTGAGAGGAAGGTGGAATCAATGAAAGAAAAAGAAGCAAGAGAAACAGAAGTGGAGACAAGAGAATAGAGGACTAACTTAAGAAAAATCATAGAGGAGGGAATAGGATTAAATCAAGGGCACTGACTCTGGCAACTGAAAAGGTAGTAGTGACCAGGGAAGATGTAGAAAAGTGAAAAGGAAGAAGTAAAGAACATTGAGGAATTTCAACCCAAAGCATTGACTTTTTGTTGTTGTTAAGGAGAAGGTAAAATCTCTGCTAGGAGTGAAGAGTAAGGCCAAAGTAATAAGAGTTAAGATTTATAAAGATTTTATATATATGAATATCATATATATTCCCATAAAATATATGAAAAGGAGTTAAATAAGAGTAAATTGTCATCTAGAAGCCGGGATTTGGAGATGTGGCTTAATAAGAGTACCTGTGAGGCCCTTCGATTACTCTGACCAATTAGGCTTTATTGCTCAGCAATGGCTCTCAGCCTTGGCTGCACATTGGAACCACATGGAGAGATTTACAAAGTACTTCTGCCTAGATTTAATTGCTTTGGGCTGTAAACATGAAATACTTTAAAAAGTCAAAAAGTGATTTAACGTGCCACCCAGGTTGAGAAGCATAACACTAAACACTTGTTTCTTTAATGAGAACTGTAAAATTTAAGCCCATAACTGAATTCAGAACACAGAATTTAGTTGTACTTAATCTAAAAAGTGAGGTTTGGGCCTCAGGGAACATAATAAATGAATATTCATGAAAGAACTTCAGGAATGGTAACCATTTTACAGCTGTATACATTCACATATTAAAAGTTTATCTTTTCAGCACTCAGACAGGCAGTATACCGACTTCAGCAAAAGTGTCATAAAGACAAAGGAAATTTGTTTAAATTCATCAAATGCCTGCCAAGTAATGAAGCAAGATGAACAATGACAGATTTGTATTATTCATCTTTGAGTGATTTATGCAGAGCCAGCGTGTATATGCATATATATTCAGCAAAAGTGTCATCTTAATTATCCTGAAGTTACTATTTATTTATTTATTTTACTTCTCAAACTCCTTTTCTATCTAAAATAAATAATGCCACAAGTAGTAATACTTGTATAATGAACAAAACAAATAGAACTTTCCGCAGGGTTTTCCGTGCCTGTCATTCAGTGTCTGGACTTCAAATCTGCAAACTTACCTTTGATTTTATAAACTAATAACAATTGTTCATAACCTGGCAAATTGACATATCCTTACTAGACTCACAGATATGAAATATAAAATAATAATAATAGTTTATGAATTTGCAATGAGATTTGTAATTTTCAACAAGGAAGATAATGCTACGTTTCTGTGGAGGTCACATAATCCCATCTTAATTATCTGAAACAAAGTCAAGTTAAAAACAAAACAAAAAACTATTCCTAAAAGTGGTGAGACCAGATTTTAGGATTAAAAAGAGTTTAGATAATTTTCTTATTGGATAGCCCAGCAGTCCTTCATTTTAATATGTTTTCAGATTTTGAACACTAATTCTAATGCTAATTACCTTGTTATTAAGTGCCTTCGAGTCGGTTTCGATTCAGCAGCCCTGTATAAGGTTTCCGAGGAGCGGTTGATAAATTTGAAACGTCGACCTTGCGTAAATTTGTACGTACTGACCTTGTGGTCCGGTTCGTTATTCCACAGCGCCACACCTGGACTCCACAGGTAATTAGAAAGAGCAAGTTAAACTCAAAAAAAAAAAAAAAAAAGGTAAAAGGCAAAGATTTCACAAAATAAGATTCATTTCCACTAAAGACAAATAGCCTGGCATATTTGACAAAAAAGGTAAGTGACAAAGTATTACTACAAAATAATGAAACAAAAATATCAAAATGTAAAGCTCTTGTTCTTCCACCTAGGTCACTTCTGTAGGTGGTTTTCCATATCTCTATCTCTTCCCCAGAGAATCCTATGCCCTTTGATTTGTTGTTGCTGTTGTCAGGTGCCATCGAGTCGGAACTGACTCATAGCGACCCCATGCACAGCAGAACGAAACAATGTCCGATCCTGGGCCAGCCTCCACCGCTGCCACACTTAAGTCCATCAATGAGGCCACCTAGCCAGTCCATCTCGTTGGGGGTCTTCCTCTTCTTCTCTGACCCTCCACCCTACCCAGCATGACATCCTTCTCCAGCGACTGTTCCCTCCGGACAATATGTCCAAAGTATGAGAGATGAAGTTTGGCCATCTTGGCCTCCAAGGAGCACTCTGGTTGCACTTCTTCCAAAACAGATCTATTGGTTCTTTTGGCAGTCCATGGCACTTTCAGCATTCTCCTCCAACACCACAACTCAAAGGCATCAATTCTTCTACGATCTTCCTTATTCACCGCGCCAAAATGGCAGTTTGGGTATCTTCAAGGGATTCAACTCTTCGTTCCTTTTCAACGTTCTTTGAGTTGAGGCAACAAAAAGAAGTCTTAAGAGCAAGATACAGGATGTAGCGTGGGGGGCATAAGTTTTCCCAATGAAATTCTCAGGGAATAGTCCTTGCATTCTTCAAAGAATGAGTAAATGCATTGTTGTGATGGGGAAAAAAAAAAAAAAAACCTCCTGGCCTTTTTCACACCAATGCAGTTTTTGGTTTTTAGAAATCTTCTTCCTAATAAGGACCTATGATTGTTCTGTGTCCTTTGAGCAAATCTGTCAAGATTACTCCTTCAGAATCACCAAAATCTTAACCTTCTCAGCTGACCTCTCTGTCTTGAATTTAGATGGCCCAGCAGATCCATCTACTGATTACTATGACATGTTTCAACACATTGTGTTTGGAATAAACCTGTACATGTATAAACTGGAACCCTTTTTTATTTACTTTCATATTTCACAATTCTCTAAAGTACAATAATTTCTGAAACAAGAGAAAAGTAATTTATGTCTAGTACATTTAATTGCATACACATATACAAATTAGATAAATAGAAAGATGGAGAGAGATGGAAAAGAACAGAGACATATTTGGGGATTTACTATTAATTTTTGAAATCTTTATCATTGAGAATCTTAAATAAGATATTGTTGTTAAGTGCCATCAAGTCGATTCCTACTCAAAAGGACCCTATGCACAAAAGAATGAAACACTGTCTGGTTGTGCATCATCCTCACAGCTGTTGTTATGGTTCAGGCCATTGTTATAGTAGCCATTGTGGCAACCCATTTCCTTGGGGGTTGTCCTCTTTTTCACTGATCTTCTACTTTACCATCATGCTCTTCTCCGGGGACTGTTTCCTTCTGATAATATGTACAAAGTACGTGGACATCTAAGAAGCATTCTGGTTATACTTCTCCCAAGATAGATTTGTTTGGTCTTCTGGAATTCCAGGGTACTTTCAATATTCTTCAAAATTCTTCACCAACACCATAAATCAAAAGCATCAATTCCTATTTAGTCTAGTTAATTCATTGTCCAGCTTTCACATTTATATGAGGAGATTGAAAATAGCATGGCTTTGGTCAGGTCCTCAAAATGACATCTTTGTATCTTAACATTTTAAATAGGTCTTTTGTAGTATATTTGATGCAATGTCATTTGATTTCTTGATTATGGCTTCCCTGAGCACAGATTTTGGATCCAATCTTTTCTCTGTTTATCATAATGCTGTTTATTGGTCCAGTTTTGAGGGGTTTTGTTTTCTTTATATTGAGATGTAATTCATACTGAAGGCTGTATTCTTTGATATTCATTAGTAAGTGCCTCAAGTCCCCTTTGCTTTAAGCAAGGAACGTTGTGTCATCTACATATCATGGGTTTAATGAGTCTTCTTTCAATCCTCATACCACATTCATCCTCATATAGTACAGTTTTGTTTTGTTTTTTAATTATTTGCTTAGTATGAAGATTGAATAAATATGGTAAGAGAATACAACCCTAATACACACCTTTCCTGTTTTTAAACCACGTAATCTGTTCAAAGACTATCTCTTGTTACATGTACAGGTTCTATAAGAGTACAATTAAGAGTTCTGGAACTCCAATTCTTCACAATGTTATCCATAGTTTGTTGTGATTCATACAGTAGAATGTTTAAACATCTTTCTTGTATTCTCTGCTTTTAGCCAAGATTCATCTGATATCACCAATGATATCCCTCATTCTATATACTCTCTTCTAAATCCAGCTTGAATTTCTGGCAGCTCCCAATTGATGAGCTGTTGCAGCAGTTTTTAAATGATCTTTAGCAAACTTTTACTTGACTGTGATATTAATGATCTTCTTGTTGTTGATAAGTGCTGTCAAATTGGTTCTGATTTATAATGACCTTGTATAGGGTTTTCAAGGCTGTAAATCTTTTTGGAGGCAGAAAGCCTCATCTTTCTCCTAAGGAGTGACTGGGGGCTAAAAACCACCAAACTTGTGGTTTGTAGCCCAATGCTTATCCTACAGATCCACTGTGGTCCCAGATATTAATGGCATTCTTCTATGATCTCCACATTCTGTTGGTTCACTTTTTTTTTGAAAGGGCACAAATGTAGATCTTTTCCAATAGATGGCCAGGTGGCTCTCCTCTAAATTTTTTGGCATAAATTAATGAATGTTTCTGGTGTTGAATCAGTTTGTTGAAACATTTTCATTAATATCCTGTCAATTCTTGGAGCTATTTTTCACTCTGGTAGCATAGTGATTACAAATCAGGCTGCTAATCTCAAGGTTAGCAATTCGAAACTACCAGCCATTCTGCAGGAGAAAGATGAGGCTTTCTGCTCCCATAAAGATTTGCAGCCTCGGAAACCCTGTGCAGGGTCACTATGAGTTGGAACCAACTCCACAATACTCAACAACAACATTTGTCACGAATGCCTTCAGAGCAACTTGGACTTCTTCTTTTTATGCTATTAGTTCTTAATTACATGCTACCTTTCAAAATGGTTAAACATTGACCAATTGTCTTTGGTACAGGGACTGTCTAGTCCTTCCATTTCCTTTGATGCTTTCTGCATCATTCAATATCTTGCCCATAGAATCCTTGAATATTGAATCCTTCAACATTGCAATTAAAGGATTTTTTCTTCATTTCTTTCAACTTTAAAATTGCTGAGTGCATTCTTCATTTTGGCTTTTCTAACACCAGTTCTTTGCACATTTCATTTGTTCACTGCACTGTCCATTGAAAATTTCTGTTCAGTTCTTTTATTTATTATTTCCTCCATTTGCTTTTGCTATTCTACATTCCAAAGCAAGTTTCAGAGTGTTTTCTGCCATCACTTTGGTGGGTTTTTTTTTTTTTTTCTATTTATGCCTTTTTAATGATGTTTTGCTTTCTTCATGTATGTTGTTGTTTTTGTTAAGTATCGTCGAGTGGATTCCAACCAATAGCAACCCTGTATAGGGTTTCCAACGATCAGCTGGTGAGCTTGAACCACCAACCTTGCAGTTCAAATGACTTTGCAGTCTGATGCATTCACCCACAGTGCCACATTATTGATGTCATCCCACATCTTTGCTGGTCCTCGGTCTTTAGGATCTAATGTATAATATCTGCTTTTGAGAGGGTCTCTGATTCATGTGGAATAAATTCAAGGCAATATTTTTTCTCTTGTGGACTTGTTTTCATTTTCTTCAGCCTCAGCCTGAATAATTATGTAAGTAATTACTGGTCTGTTCTGCAGCCTGCCCCTGGCATTGTTTTGGCTGGTGATATTGAGCTTTTCCAACATCTCTCCCCACAGATGTAGTCTGTGTATTCTGTCTGGTGAGATCCATGTGTATAATCACCATGTATGTTATTTTTAAAAGATGTATTCAATGAATAAGTCATTAGTCATGCAAAATTCTATCATGCTGAAAATAGGATTGTTTTTGTTTTATGCTCTACTGGGGAATAACACATTGTAAATTATTTGTGGCATTTGGGGTCATCTTCTCTCAATTACTCAGTTACATGCTGGTATCAGTGCCTCTTATTAGGACTGTGTAGAGAAAAGGATTTTTTTGCCTGGCTGACTTTGTCTCCTTCCAATGTCAAAATATAACATGGAACTTCTGCCCTTGCTTCAGGATTAGCTTTTCTATGCCTCACCTATCCCTTGTTCTCCTGTATCTTCATTCGTCATCAATGAAGATGTATTATTTTAGTCTAGAGTTATTTTAAACTTTGCCTATACTCATTCTTTCCCAACCCACTAGTTTTTAAGTAGACCCTCTAGTTCCTTGCTATCATTCTGATACTGGTTTGATTCATTGATTTGGGCATTGCTCATTAGAGAGCATTGTAGGTGATTGATTCCATCAAAACACCTATTTGCTGCACATACAGTAAGTAGTCTCACCAAATCATTTAAATCATATTTGGCATTTTAATACTTCTTAATTTAACCTTCGTATACAGAAAGATATATTCAAAAAGACAACTACCTAGACTCTGCACAGAGGAGAGTAAATTAGATGTTTATCATCTTCCCATTTGAAAGAATATGCTATGTTTTGAAGAATGTTAGTATGAACAATTTAGGTTCATGAAAAGATGCCAAACCAAGTTTATATGTTGTGTTACACCTAGAGAATACTTAAAACCATTGCCTACCTTTCATTTCCCCCTGTTTACTAACAAAAATAAGCATTAGATATCTAAAGGAATTAGTAATGAGGAGCCCATCTTTACAAGATAACTTTAAAACACATCAAAATAATTAATCATTATGTGCTGACTCTTTGCAGATGTGCCCTCATTGTAGAAAATACGTCTTTAAAACTCTACTTATACAAAAATAAATAAATAGAACTATAATAAATAATTTTCTTAACACTTCATGGTCCCTCAAAGAATATATAATAATAGATTATGTTAAGACTGCGATGGTGGATTAATGGAAAGAAATAATTTAAACCTTTTTAGGCTAAAAAGTGACTGCAAAACTGCTAAAATTATATTTGGAATTATGAAGACATGTAACAGAATACAACTGGGATTGTTATGCAGTATTTCTTAAAAATTGTCTAGTCCTTGTATATTGTTCTAAAATACTTTAAATCTTTATCATGTTGCCTGCCAGCGAGACCTTTCTTTGGTAGAAAAATCCTCATAGTCTGTACTCAAGAATTGCCTAGAATTCATTTGTGATCATTTGTAAGTCCATCTAATAAATTATATGTATTTTCAACAACAAAAAAAACTCTTATCATACCATCTCCAGCATCATTTCTATTAACAAGGCAATCTTTTCCAACTGCTGATCCTTCCTTTTTGTTTCCAACTTTCATATTACAAGCACTAATAATTTTCAATACATCTTAATTGCATGTTTGATCAATTGCAGACTGAAGAAGTTGGTAAAATTCTTCAGTTTCATCAATGGCTTTAGTGGTTGGTGCTTAATTTAAATAATAGTTGTATTAACTGGTCTCCTTTAGTAGTATATTTATTGTCCTATCACAGACAACACTGAATTTCAAGGTAAATCTTGAAATGTTCATTTTGATGTTGAATGTGAAGCCATTCCTTTAGAGTTTGTAATTTGCAGCATAGTAATCCATGTGATTGACTGATTCAAAATAGCTAATACCTGTCCATTTTAGCTCACAATGCCTAGGATATCAATCTTTATATGTTCCATTGCATTTTTTATGATTTCCAATTATTCTGGATTCATACTTTATACTTTTCATATTCTGATTATTAATAGGTGTTTATACACATCTCTTTTCAATTAGAGTTGTGTCTTATCAATAAATAATAAAAGCTTTTCTTCATCCATGTCATTCAAGTTGACTCTATTGTGAGGAAGCAGCTACTCTCCAGTCACATTTTGTGTGACTTCCAACCTGAGGGGCTCATCTTCCAGCAATATAACAGACAGTACTTTGTTGCTATTCATGAGGTTTTCAGGGGCTAATCTTGCAGAAGAGGTCCACCTCTCCTTCTTAATCTGTCTTAGTCTGGAGCTATCCACCATTGGTTACCCTGCTGGTATTTGAATCACCAGTGGCATAGCTTCCAGCATCACAGCAATATACAAGTCACCACAGTACAACAAACTAACAGATGTGTAGGAAAATAAGATATTAGTTGGGTATTACCACGTTATGTACATATTCTCGGCCTCTACTAAATAGACACTGTTCAAGAAAACAAATCGGATAGAAACCTATTAAAGCTTACCTTTTTTTTCCTGTAACTGCTGGATAAACTCTGCTTTTAATATTAGATATTAAAAAATATCAATCAAATTTTCATACCTCTTCAATTGAAGCCACTTTTAGTTCTCATTATTATGATTTTATATTAAATTCAATTAGTTAGCAAGGGTAAAAGTTTTTCTTCTCCCAGTCTGCATCCTCAGTTACATGCTGGTACTTATATCATTTCAGTGAGTTAATTCCACATTATAATCAGTTATTTCGAGGAAACTTTCCCACAAATAGCTAATGACAAATATGGTGTATACCGTCAATAACTGCCTTTCCAGATTTATTTGGAGATGCAAATAAACCTGAATATTTTCACCCATTGGATTTATCAGTGTTCATATATTAATATTATCAGCCTGCTTGTGATATCTAGAATTTAATTTTTTTTAAAAAAAAGATCTAACATAAATAAAGTAATGTATATCCACAAAAAATACTTATTAAATATGTTAGCATCCAAGATTACACATAATCCAAGAATTCGGGTAAAATACACATGAGTTTGTAAATATATGAGGTTCACAAGGAACAATTCATCTCCAAAATTGAGGTTTTACTAATAATATTCAGAAAGTGTTTTCAATATTTAAGAATATTATATTACAAATATGAACATGTTATTGTTGTTAAGTACCATTGAGTTGGTTCAGACTCATAGCAACCCTGTTTCTGAGGAGCACCTGGTGGATTTGAACCACAGCATTTTGGTTAGCAGTCCAGTGTGAATGCCACAGCACCACACAGGGCCCCAAATATAAAATAATAAAGCTATGTACATATAATAAAAAAGCATCAAGATACATATTCAGAAATATGGGAAAAACAGAAACCCTTAATAAAACACAAGTATCCTTTTAAAAGCATAGGTAAGGTCACAGGAAGTAAGAAAAATCCCTAGGAGCAAAAGGAAAATACCTCCCCTGAGAAATAGCCACCACTTCAAATTTACAATACATGTGTAGTCAGGAAAGTTTAATTAACAGAGAGTTTAACACAAAAAAAATATTTTAGGATCAAAGATACTCTTGGTGTTCAGCTCTTCCCCAGTCATTTTTTAAGTGCCTTCAAACCTGAGGGGCTCATCTATTGAAACTATAACATTGTTCAGCTGCTCCTTATGTTTCCATCTTCTGGTGGTATATCTGACAATGTTCTTCTGCTATTCATAAGGTTTTCAATGGCTGAACTTTCAGAAGTAGTTTGCATCTCCTTCTTCCTAGTCCATCTCAGTTTGGAATCTGTCTACCAATGGTGATTCTATTGTTGTTTAAAATATCGGGGGCATAACTTTTAGCATCATAGCAACACAAAAGCCACCATATTAGGAAAAATGGACAGACAAGTGGTGGTAGCCCAGTTGAAAACATCTGGTGAAATTACTCCACCCTCATCCTTCAAAAGAAATCCAAAGAAAGTATTATCTTTAAAACCATGTGTTTTACCAAATAGTCATTCTTTCACTTAATGTTTCCTTTATGGTCAACTCAAGTGAGAAAGTTGCTTTTGTTAATGTTTTTCATTCTAAATTTTACTCATTGATCATTTTGCTGACCATAATCTATCTTTTAATTTGCCTTTTTTCCCCTATGGCATTAGATCTTCAAGTCTTAACATTCTTGTAAGGTGAAAGATGGGAATCAGGAAGGGCATAAAAATATGGTTTTTCTTTTAAAATCCAGACTCATTCAATAATCTACTAGGAATGTGTTTCAACTAATAGACAAGGATTAAACAGTTATATATTTTCAGAGGAAAAATAGTCAATAAACAACTTACAGCAATAACTTTTTTAAAAAATAAGATTTGGGGGAGGGGCATGGGAGGTCGATGTTAAAAATTATTGTAGATTGAGCTTGTTTGCATGGATTTTGTTGTTATATAGGTAAAATGCCTGTGGTGATCTTGAAGTACTGCCAAAATCTGAAAAGGCTTCTCAGTCATTATAGGGGTAAATTGCTTTGCACACTGTTAAGATCCCTGGAATTCCATTTAACAGAATATATTTTTCCCTGATTCTAAAAAGTTGGTATTTCTTGTATAAAGATACCTTTATTGGCTGAATTTTTTCTCAGTAAAGGCACATGCAAAACCCTATGTTACCAGCTGTTTTTAATGAATAAATGAGAAATAGCCTGGTGTCTCCCAAATCATAAAACCTGTGCATCTGTCAGGAGGTAAAGGTTCTTTGTGGTGAGATCCCCTCTTTGACCTGTGGGTGAGTGCCCTCAAGAGACATTCCAGACAAGGTAACTCAAGAAAACATCTCTGCTTTATTCATCTAGTATTGTTATAACAAAAATATCACAAGTGGGTGACTTTAAGGAACAAAAATTCATTCTCTTATAGTTTTGTTGTTGTTGTTGTTTTTATTAAATGTAGTCAAGTCGGTTCTGACTCACAGCTTATGAGTTTGAACCACCTGTATAGGATTTCTGAGAAGCAGTTTATGGGTTTGAACCACTGACCTTGCAATTAATAATCCAGTGCTTATTCTACAGCACCACACCAGGACTCCACAATTCATGAGACTAAAAATTAAAATCCAATTCCAGCTATAGAAGAAGGCCATCGCTATCTGTTGTTGTTGTTGTTGTTGTTAAGTGCCGTCAAGTCGATTCCGACCCATAGCGACCCTGTATAGGGTTTCTGAGGAGCAGCTGGTGAGCTTGAACCACCAGCCTTGCAGTTCAAATGGCTTTGCAGTCTGTTGTTGTTGTTGTTGTTAAGTGCCGTCAAGTCGATTCCGGCCCATAGCGACCCTGTATAGGGTTTCTGAGGAGCAGCTGGTGAGCTTGAACCACCAGCCTTGCAGTTCAAATGGCTTTGCAGTCTGGCGCATTAACTCACAGCACCACACCAGGACTCCTCTCTGTCTGTTAGTTCTGGGAAAAGATCCCTGTATTCGTTCAGCTTCTGTAGATAGCATTCCTTGGTAATCTCCATGTATCTTGGTATCAACCTTTCCCTGAATCTAGATGCTTCGCAATACAAGGACTCCAAGTACAAAGAACAAATTCTACTCCTGGCACTTCTTTCTTAGTGGAAGTAGAGCCCTCTCCATTCTTCCTGTTTAATCTCCCTTAAATCTCAAAAGAGATTGACTCAAGATACAACCTAATCCTGCATCTCACCTAATTAACATCATAGAAGTGAGGATTTACACCACATAGAATAATTACATCAAATCAGGGTAGATCACATCAGATCACATAGTAGGCATGATTACATTGTATATTAGATCTCATCATGGGATATTATTAGTATGTCTTAACTGTCAAACCACAGCCAAGTTAACACAAAACCTCATCTATCACAGTCTTCTTTTGTAACTTTCCTGGGGAAAAATAATATTTTTAATCATCAGTTAGCCACCTTGGTAACTCTCAGTGGCATATGGGGTGGTGGTGGTGATTATGTGCCATGGAGTCGGTTCCGACTCATAGTGAACCTGTACAGAGTTTCTGAGGCTGTAAATCTTTACGGGAGCAGAAAGTCTTGTCTTTCTCCTGTGGAACAGCTGGTAGTTTCGAACTGCTGACCTTGTAATAATCTGAAATTTAAAATCAGTCCTCTGAAATACAATATTTTTGTTCTACCTTTGACTTTTCAAGATACTAATATATGTATGCTCCTGATGTGGCACTGTGGGTTAATGCACTGGACTACAAAGTTGGTTTGAACAGCAAGGTTGGTGGTTCAAGCTCACCAGCTCCTCCTTGGAAACCCTATGCAGGGTTGCTATCACACAACAACATATGTGTACATATACTTCATACATTAATAAAATATTACAGGAGGTTCCCAGCAAGATGGTGGACTAGGCAGACACATTATACAAACCGGCTACAACAAAGATATGGGAGACTAAATGAAACAGACACAGATGACAATCCTGGAACCCTAAATTTCAGAGAAAGGGTGAAATAACTGGATTGAATATATACTGGGAAGAAAAATGGAGCAAGGGTGATAAAAGAAAGAGACTGGTGAACAGACTGCTGGACAGTTGAAAAGTGGCCATCTTGTGCTTTTGCCAGCAGCTTTAGACAGACCAACAGATGGCAGTCTGATAGCACAGACTCACATGGGTGACAGGAAAGGTTGGGTTCCTTCTTGCACCCCACACTCCCATGAATAATAACGGTGATGCCAGTCCCCAACCTCTTGTACCTCCAACAAAGATCCGGCTCTCAGAGTTCTGAGCTGTGTGGTTTGAACCAGTGTGAGGTGGGTCCAACTGCTCTGCTTAGATTCAAGTGGGCTCTGCTCCAAATCTACAGAAACCACAGAGCCTCCATGCCAGATTTAGACCAACAGGAACCTTCATAATCAGTCACCCTGCCCCCAGGCTGTTCTTGGTTTCAGACAGACAGTCAAACTAACAAGCTGAAGAGCCTTCACAAACTACTTCCAGATTGGGTGCTTTGAACACAGACAATACCTAGGCCTATAGGAATTTCTAGGGCTGGGAACTAAGCCATCATATCCCTCCTCCACTACCTCATAAGTGCCTTGGCTGGCAGGAGTCCTCCAAAGTTTTCTCCTCTCTGGGTCCAACAACTTCACTATTATTTTTCCTTTCATTGTTTCATTGTTTTTATTTGTTAATTATTTCTTCCCTTTTTCTTTCCCTTGATTTTTATCTCTACTATTGTTTTTTCTTTCCTTACTTCTATTTCTCACTTCCACCTTCTTTTCCTTCTTTTTTCCTCATGATTTTTCTTTACTAGTCTCTAATTTCTTTCTCTTTTCATCTTCCCTCTCTCTGTTTTGTTTTGCCTTTTTAGAGTTTCTATTTTTTTCTGTCTTCCTTTTATTTTCTCTTTTACTTTTCTACTATAGGGCTCTATTTTCCTGTCCCTCTTTTTTCTTTTAACTATTATACTCTTTTATTCTGATTGCTGTCAACTTTTGTTTCTCCTCCATTATATTCTGGTTTTGCTTATTAGCTTGCTCTCTTTTATTTTACTGTGTGTGTTTACTCCTCTTGCAACACCTGATGAGAGACAACAACCAAGGTCACACAGATCAGTCACAACCATACCTTCTGTACCTCCACTCTACCTGATCAACAATATACATCAGTCAAACCCACCATAAACTGAGCTGCAAAAACAGCAAATAGAAAATAGTACACACATTTCCATTCTCTAATCACACCCATAAGAAGAAAGTTAATGAGAGCCTAAGAAAATACCAGCATAAAAGCATCATTTAAGAACAGGTATAAAAACACAACAATGTCTTGGGAAAGCAGATTTTAGCTCACAAAAAGAAACAAGAGAGTGGCTCAAACAAATGACCAAGATGCAGAGCAAAAAAAGTTTCTGAGGAAGAAAAGGTAGTGGAACAACTTGAGAAAAAATTCAAAAGAATGATGTTTAGGTACCTTCCAGAGATTGATGAAAGATCAAGGAAAGTAAGGAGAACAAAGAAAACAAATTCAGAAAAATTTAGGAAAACTTTACAAGAACAAAACAAAATAAATGCAAATTTTAAACAATACAAAAC